>NW_026992516.1:0-61846 GCF_028769735.1 Zonotrichia leucophrys gambelii | reverse complement strand
GGAATTGTGGGATCCATTGGGATTTGGGTCGGGGGTTTCCCTCCCATTGGGCTCCGTGGGTACCTGGTGGACTCCTCCCCTCTGTAGTAATCGGCCGCCTGCTGTAGTGCGCCAGGGCCCGGGGGGGGAAAAATCCCAAAATTGGGAAAAAAATCCCAAAAATCCCACCCAAACCCCCCCAAAATACCCGGGAAAAACCACAGAAAATTCTGGAAAATTCACCCAAAAATCGTGGGAAAAACCCGTGAGAAACTCAAAAGGATCCTGGAAAATCCTGGGGAAAATCATGGAAAAACATCTGAAAAAATCCTGGGAAAAATCCCAGGAAAATCATGGAAAAACATCTGAAAAAATCCTGGAAAAAATCCCAGGAAAATCATGGAAAAACATCTGAAAAAATCCTGGGAAAAATCCCAGGAAAATCATGGAAAAACATCTGAAAAAATCCTGGGAAAAATCCCAGGAAAATCATGGAAAAACATCTGAAAAAATCCTGGAAAAAATCCCAGGAAAATCATGGAAAAACATCTGAAAAAATCCTGGGAAAAAAAAAAAAAATTGCAAAACTCTGAAAACCTCAAGGAAACCCTGGGAAAATCCCAGGAAAATCCTGGAAAAAATTGAGGGGAAAAATCCCCCAAAATCCTGGGAAAAAAATTGGGAAAACTCTGGAAAAATCCCCCCAAAAATTCCAGGAAAAGCCCCTGGAGAAACCCAAAACGATCCTGGAAAAATCTGGAAATACTCAAGGAAAAAAATCCCAGGAAAATAATGGGGGGGAAATCTGGAAAAATCCAGAAAAAAAATCCCAGGAAAATCCCAGAAAAAAATCCTGGAAAATTCCAGGGAAAAGTCCCAGGAAAAATCCTGGAAACAAAAACAAAAAAAAGGAAAATCCAGGGAAAAACACGGAAAAATCCCAGAAAAATGCAGGAAAATAAAAATTGGATAAAAATGGGATTAAAATGGAGTAAAATTAGGATAAAAATGGGATGATAATGGAATATAAATGGGATAAAATTGGGATGAAAAAGGGATAAAAAAAGATAAAAAATGGAATAAAAATGGGATTAAAATTGGATTAAAATGGGGTAAAAAAAAGACAAAAAATGGAATAAAAATGGGATTAAAATTGGATTAAAATGGGGTAAAAAAAAACAAAAAATGGAATAAAAATGGGATTAAAATTGGATTAAAACAGGCTAAAAAAGGGATAAAATGGGATAAAAACTTGGGCTAAAAGCTGAGTTCCAGGGGAAATTCCATCAGGGCAGGAAAAGCTCTGAAATCCCGGAATTCTCCAGCCCTGCCCCCACAAAGTGAGGAAAGTTCTGGAATTCCGGTGGCTCCATCTGCTCCTGCTGGGCACAGCAAAGCCTGGAAAAAATCCCAGAAAAACACAGGAAAAACACAGAAAACCCCCGAATTCCCAGAAAAAGAGAGAAAAAAATACAAAAATCCCAGAAAATCCTGGAAAAATAATTTTAAAAATCCCCACAAAGTCCCAAAAAATCCCAGAAATATCCCCAAAATTTCCAGATATTTCCCAGGATTTTCTGGGATTTTTGCTGGATTTTTTTGATTATCGTAAAGGTTTTTTTTAGGATTTTTCCAAGATTTTCTGGGACTTTTACTGAGATTTTTGCAGAATTTTCTGGGATTTTTACTGGATTTTTTAGATTATCATAGAATTTTTTTTTAGGATTTCCCCAGGATTTTCTGGGATTTTTACTGAGAATTTTACAGGATTTTTCTGAGGTTTTTGCAGGATTTTCTGGGATTTTTACTGGATTTTTTGGATTATCATAGAATTTTTTTTTTAGGATTTCCCCAGGATTTTCTGGGATTTTTACTGAGATTTTTGCAGGATTTTCTGGGATTTTTGCAGGATTTTCTGGGATTTTTACTGGATTTTTTGGATTATCACAGAATTTTTTTTTTAGGATTTTCCCAGGATTTTCTGGGATTTTTACTGAGATTTTTGCAGGATTTTCTGGGATTTTTTGGATTATCGTAAAGTTTTTTTTTAGGATTTTCCCAAGATTTTCTGGGATTTTTGCAGGATTTTCTGGGATTTTTACTGGATTTTTTGGATTATCATAGAATTTTTTTTTTTAGGATTTTCCCAGGATTTTCTGGGATTTTTACTGAGATTTTTACAGGATTTTTCTGAGGTTTTTGCAGGATTTTCTGGGTTTTTTACTGGATTTTTTAGATTATCGTAGAATTTTTTTTTTAGGATTTTCCCAGGATTTTCTGGGATTTTTACTGAGATTTTTGCAGGATTTTCTGGGATTTTTTGGATTATCGTAGAATTTTTTTTTTTAGGCTTTTTCCAGGATTTTCTGGGATTTTTACTGAGGTTTTTGCAGAATTTTCAGGGATTTTTACTGGATTTTTTGGATTATCATAGAATTTTTTTTAGGATTTTTCGAGTATTTTTGAGGGATTTTTTGTGCTGTTTTTCCGGGATTTTTCGAGGATTTTTCCAGTTTTTTTGGGGGGATTTTCCGTGGATTTTCCCGTTATTTTTCCGCGGTTTTTGCAGGGATTTTCATGGGATCTTTTGGGGTTTTTTTGGGATTTCTTTGGGATTTTTGACCTTCTCAATGTCCAGCAGGTCGCTCTCGTAGATCTCGGCGATGGCGATGTGGTGCTTGGCTGCGATGGTGAAACGGCCCTGGGGAAATGGGAAAAAATGGGAAAAAATGGGAATATTCCATGGGAAAACAGGGATAAAAATGGGAAAGTTTCATGGGAAAAACGGGAATGAAAATGGGAATATTCCATGGGAAAAATGGGAATGAAAATGGGAATATTCCATGGGAAAACAGGGATAAAAATGGGAAAGTTTCATGGGAAAAATGGGAATGAAAATGGGAATATTCCAGGGGAAAACAGGGATAAAAATGGGAATATTCCATGGGAAAACAGGAATAAAAATGGGAAAATTGGGAAAAATGGGAATGAAAATACAGGGGAAAATGGGAATAAAAATGGGAATATTGGGGAAAAAATGGGAATGAAAATGGGAATATTCCAGGGGAAAACAGAAATAAAAATGGGAATATTTCATGGGAAAAATGGGAATGAAAATGGGAATATTCCAGGGGAAAACAGGAATAAAAATGGGAAAATTTCATGGGAAAAATGGGAATGAAAATGGGAATATTCCAGGGGAAAACAGGAATAAAAATGGGAATATTCCATGGGAAAAATGGGAATGAAAATGGGAAAGTTTCATGGGAAAAATGGGAATGAAAATGGGAATATTCCAGGGGAAAACAGGGATAAAAATGGGAATATTCCATGGGAAAACAGGGATAAAAATGGGAAAGTTTCATGGGGGAAAACAGGAATGAAAATGGGAATATTCCAGGGGAAAACAGGGATAAAAATGGGAATATTCCAGGGGAAAACAGAAATAAAAATGGGAATATTCCAGGGGAAAACAGGGATAAAAATGGGAAAGTTTCATGGGGAAAACAGGAATGAAAATGGGAATATTCCAGGGGAAAACAGAAATAAAAATGGGAAAATTTCATGGGAAAAATGGGAATGAAAATGGGAATATTCCAGGGGAAAACAGGAATAAAAATGGGAATATTTCATGGGGGAAAACAGGAATGAAAATGGGAATATTCCATGGGAAAACGGGAATAAAAATGGGAATATTTCATGGGAAAATTGGGGATGAAAATGGGAATATTCCATGGGAAAACAGGGATAAAAATGGGAAAGTTTCATGGGAAAAATGGGAATGAAAATGGGAATATTCCATGGGAAAATGGGAATAAAAATGGGAATATTTCATGGGAAAAATGGGAATGAAAATGGGAATATTCCAGGGGAAAACAGGAATAAAAATGGGAAAGTGTCATGGGAAAAATGGGAATGAAAATGGGAATATTCCAGGGGAAAACAGGAATAAAAATGGGAATATTTCATGGGAAAAATGGGAATGAAAATGGGAATATTCCAGGGGAAAACAGGGATAAAAATGGGAAAATTCCATGGGAAAAATGGGAATGAAAATGGGAATATTCCAGGGGAAAACAGGAATAAAAATGGGAAAATTCCATGGGAAAAATGGGAATGAAAATGGGAAAATTTCATGGGAAAAATGGGAATGAAAATGGGAATATTCCAGGGGAAAATGGGAATAAAAATGGGAATATTTCATGGGGGAAAACAGGAATGAAAATGGGAAAACTTCATGGGAAAAATGGGAATGAAAATGGGAATATTCCAGGGGAAAAGGGGAAAAAACATGGAATAAATGGGAAAAAATGGGAATATTCCAGGGGAAAACAGGAATAAAAATGGGAAAATTCCATGGGAAAAATGGGAATGAAAATGGGAATATTCCAGGGGAAAACAGGGATAAAAATGGGAAAGTTTCATGGGAAAAATGGGAATGAAAATGGGAATATTCCAGGGGAAAACAGAAATAAAAATGGGAATATTCCAGGGGAAAATGGGAAAAAACATGGAATAAATGGCAATGAAAATGGGAAAATTTCATGGGGAAAATGGGAATGAAAATGGGAATATTTCAGGGGAAAATACATGGAATAAATGGGAAAAAAATTGGAAATATTCCAGGGAAAAAAGGGAAAAATACATGGAATAAATGGGGAAAAAATGTGAATATTCCAGGAGAAAATGGGAAAAAAAATTGGAAAATTTCATGGGAAAATGGGAATGGAAATGGGAATATTTCAGGGGAAAACACATGGAATAAATGGGAAAAAATGGGAATATTCCAGGGAAAAATACATGGAATAAATGGGAAAAAATGGGAATATTCCAGGGGAAAATGGGAATTTCTCAGGAGAGCAGGAGGGTCCTGGGCTGGGGTGTGGGAGGGGGAACAGAAACCCCCAAATCCCAAATTTTGGGGGGAATTTTGGGAATTCCAGGGGGGTCTCACCATGTCCGTGTAGATCTCGATGGCGCGGAGCAGGCACGTGACGGCCTCTGGAGAAAAAGGGAAAAATGGGGAAAAAAGGGGAAAAAATGGGGGAAAAATGGGGAAAAAAATGGGGGAAAAAATGGGGAAAAAAGAGAAGAAAATGGGGGAAAAGGGGTAAAAAGAGGAAAAAATGGGGCAAAGTGGAAACGGGGCCCCAGATCCTCGTGACTGAACCACAAAAATCTTTGGGATCAGAGCCTGAAAATTTCCAGCTTGGGCCCTGAAAATCTTTGGGATCAAAGCCCAAAATCTTCAGGATCTGAGCCCAAATTTCCTGGGATCAGAGCCCACAGTCTTTGGGATCAGAACTCCAAAATTCCCAGAATTAAATTCTAAAATTTCAGGATTAGAACCCCAACAAATCAGGATTGGGCATCCCTAAAATCCTCGGGATCAGACCCCAAAAACTTTGGGATCGAACCCCAAAATCTTTGGGATCAGAGCCTCAAATTTCAGGATCTGACCCCAAAATCTTCAAGATCAAACCCCAAAAACTTTGGGATCGAACCCCAAAATCTTTGGGATCAGAGCCTCAAATTTCAGGATCTGACCCCAAAATCTTCAAGATCAAACCCCAAAAACTTTGGGATCAGAACCCCAAAATTCCCAGGATTAAAACCCTAAAAAAAATCAGGATCAGACCCCAAAACCTTTGGGATTGAAAGCCCAAATCCTCGGGATTAGAACCCAAAATCTTTGGGATCACAGCCTGAAACTTTCCAGGATCAGACCCCAAAAAAGTCAGAACTGGACCCCAAATTTCTCAGGATCAGAACCCCAAAATTCCCAAGATTAGAGGCCTAAAAAAATCGGGATTGGAGACCGGGAATCCTCAGGATCTGACCCCAAAAAACTGAGAATTCTTCTCATAAAATGCAGGAATGCTGCTCAAAACTTCGGGAATTTTGCCCAAAACTTTGGGAATTCTGCCCAAAAACCGGAAAATTCTGCACAAAACTTTGGGTATTTTGCCCAAATCTGGGAATTTTGCCCAAAAAACTTTGGGAATTCTGCCCAAAAACCTGGGAATTCTGCCCAAAACCCTGAAAATTCTGCACAAAACTTTGGGAATTTTGCCCAAAACGTTGGGAATTCTGCCCAAATCCCCGGGAATTCAGCTCCATCTGCCGGGCTCAGGGATCCCCAGCTGGGAGCGGATCCCGCCCCCGAGTTCCCGGGGAAAAGTGAGAACAAAAAATGGGAAATAAAAGGGAAAAGTGAGAAAAATGAGAAAAAATCAACCCAGGCAGGAAGGGCAGAAAAACCCGGGCATTTGGGAGGATTTCAGGGGGATTTTTGGGGAATTTAAAGGGGATTCTTGGGAATTTAGAGGGATTTTTTTTAATTTTAGGAGAATTTTAATGGAATTTAGCGGGATTTGGGAAGATTTTAGAGGGATTTCAGTGGGATTTTAGGAGAATTTTAGAGGCATTTTAGTAGGACTTTAATGGAATTTCAGTGAGATTTTAATGGGATTTAACAGAATTTTAATGAGATTTCAGTGAGATTTTAATGAGATTTCAGAGAAGTTTTAATGGGACTTTAGTAGGATTAGACAAGATTGGAATGAGATTTTAGTGGGATTTTAATGGGATTTTAAAGAGAATTCTGAAGGCACTTTAATGACGTTTTAGTAAGATTTTAATACAATTTTAGAGACATTTTAATGGGACTTAAGTTGATTTTATTGTTATTTTAATGGAATTTCAGTGGGGTTTCAGTAGAATTCCCTGCCCCACACCCCCAGAATTCCCAAAATTCCCCAGAATTCCCAAAATTCCCCAGAATTCCCAAAATTCCCCAATTCCCTACCCTGTGGATCGGCCTTCTTGAAGGCGTTCCCGGCGTCCACGAAATTGGTGGCGGCGTCGTGTTTGCTCTGGAGCTGCAGCTGCAGCTGAGCCGCCCGGGAAAAGGCAGCCCCAGCCTCTGGAAAACAGGGAAATTAATTGTTAATTAATTGGTAATTTATGGGGAATTAAAGGGGAAATAATGGTAATTAATATTGGGAATTAATGGGGAATTCATGGGGTTGGGGTTTGCTCTGGAGCTGCAGCTGCAGCTGAGCCGCCCGGGAAAAGGCAGCCCCAGCCTCTGGAAAACAGGGAAATTAATTGTTAATTAATTGTTAATTAATGGGGAATTAACAGGGAAATAATGGTAATTAATATTGGGAATTAATGCGGAATTAATGGGGTTGGGGTTTGCTCTGGAGCTGCAGCTGCTCGGGAAAAGGAGCCCCAGTCTCTAGAAAACAGAGGAATTAATTGTTAATTAATTGTTAGTTAATTGTTAGTTAATTGTTAACTTATGGGGAATTAGCGGGGATTAACAGGGAAATAATGGTAATTAAAATTGGGAATTAATGGGGAATTCATGGGGTTGGGGTTTGCTCTGGAGCTGCAGCTGCAGCTGAGCCGCCCGGGAAAAGGCAGCCCCAGCCTCTGGGAATGAGAGAAATTAATTGTTAATTAATCGTTAATTAATGGGGAATTAACAGGGAAATAATGGTAATTAAAATTGGGAATTAATGGGGTTGGGGTTTGCTCTGGAGCTGCAGCCGCCCGGGAAAAGGCAGCCCCAGCCTCTGGGAAACAGAGAAATTAATTGTTAATTAATCGTTAATTAATGGGGAATTAACGGGGAAATAATGGTAATTAATATTGGGAAGTAATGGGAATTCATGGGGTTGGGGTTTGCTCTGGAGCTGCAGCTGCAGCTGAGCCGACCGGGAAAAGGCAGCCCCAGCCTCTGGGAAACAGAGAAATTAATTGTTAATTGATTGCTAATTAATTGTTAATTATATTGGGAATTAATATTGGGAATTAATGGGAATGAATGGGGTCAGTGATGGGGTTGGAGTTTGCTCTGGAGCTGCAGCTGCCCAGGAAAAGGCAGCCTCAGCCTCTGGAAAAGAGAGAAATTAAATGCTAATTAATTGCTAAATAATTGCTAAATAATTGTTGATTAGTTGTTAATTACATTGAGAATTAATGGGGAATTAATGGGGATTGATGGGGTCACTGATGGGTTGGAGTTTGCTCTGGAGCTGAGCTGCTCGAGAAAAGGCAGCCCCAGCCTCTGGGAAACAGGGAAAAAATGGGAAAATAGGGAATAAATATTAGGAATAAATGAATAATTAACGGGGAATGAATGGGAGTTTTCCTGCCGTGACTCACGGCTCCAGTTTTTGGCCATTTTGAACATGTTGGCAGCGCGGGTGTAGCAGTCACAGGCCTCCTCCAGCCGCGAGGAACCCCTGCAAACAGCAAGAACATTGAATTATTCTGGGAAAAACATGAGTTTTCCTGGGAATTCCAGGGAAAAAATGGAATTATTCCAGGAAAAATAGAGGTTTTGAGGGAAAACAGGGAATTACTTTGGGAATTTTGGGGGGTGGGAAAAGGGGAATTGGGGCAATTTTGGGCGCCCCCCCACAAGAAAATCCCCAATTTCCCCTCAGGACCCCCCAATTCCCCTCATAATTCCCCCAATTCCCCTCATAATTCCCCCAATTCCCCTCAGGACCCCCCAATTCCCCTCATAATTCCCCCAATTCCCCTCATAATTTCCCCAATTCCCCTCAGGACCCCCCAATTTCCCTCAGGACCCCCCAATTCCCCTCATAATTCCCCCAATTCCCCTCATGACTCCCCAGTTCCCCTCAGGACCCCCCAATTCCCCTCAGGACCCCCCAATTCCCCTCATAATTCCCCCAATTTCCCTCATAATTTCCCCAATTTCCCTCAGGACCCCCCAGTTCCCCTCCCCCACCCCACTTTTCCCTCACAATTTCCCCAATTTTCCCCCAATTTCCCCTCCCCCCCATTCCCCTCACGACTCCCCCAGTTCCCGCCTTTCCCCCCTCTCTCATTTTCCCGCCCTTTTCCCCCTCAGGCCTCCCCGTCTCCCCTTCCCCCCCCGTTCCCCTCGGGCCTCCCGCGGCCTCCCCGGCCCCGCCGCCCGCCCCGTTCCCCCTCGCCGGTACCGGACGCACCCGAAGAGGCCCCCGAGGAAGGACTGAGCCCCCCGGACCTTCCGCTCGGCCTCGCTCAGCAACCGCTGCGCCTCCGCTTCCTTCTCCGCCGCCATGGCCGCCATGACGGCGCCGCCGCCGTCCCGCGTGACCCCCGCGCCGCGTCACGTGACGGGGAGCGCCCCCCTCAGCAGCGCGGGGCGCCCCCTGGCGGGCGGGAGGAGTGAGGGGAGCGGTGTGTGGGCGTGGTTTATGCAAATCGGGACGCGCGGCGGGGGTGGGCAGAACTCGGGGGTGGGGGCGTGGTTTGTGGTGATTTACGGCGTGTGGGGGCGTGGTGTATGCAAATTAAGAGGGTTGTGCTTGTTGGTTTTGTGGTGGGGCGTGGTTTATGTAAATGAGAGACTCAGGCTGGCGCGCTGCGCATCGGGGCGTGGTTTATGCTAATATCAAGTGTAGTGGGCGTGGTTTATGCTAATCACCGCCCTGCTAGGCGTGACTTATTCAAATGAGAGGTCCCTCACGGGGGGGGGCTTGGCCGCTGAGGCGCCAGCGCGGGGGCGTGTCTATTCTAATGCCTGTCCGGGGGCGCGGTTTATGCTAATCAATTCCTCCCCGTCCTTTCGCGGGGGGGGCCCGGTACAGAGAGGGGCGATCCCGTTCAACCCCCCCTGACCTTTCCAAGTCCCCTCCCGGTGGTTTCCGGTCCGCGTAGAACGGCGGCGATGTGGCGGCCGCGATCAGGCACCGCCGCGAACCCCTAAGCGGCGGGGCCCGGCGGGGTCCTGGCGGCGTTGCCCGTGCGGGGGCGCCTGGGAGACCCCGCGCCGGGCGCCGCTGAGGCCTCACGGTGAGTCCGCCACAAAAAAAAAAAAAAAAAAAAAAAAAAAAAAAGAAAAATGAAAAATCCCCGAAACGCCCGGAACGGCCGCGAGCCCCGAACGGCCCCGGACGGGCAAACGGGCCCGGATCGCGGCTCGGTCGCGGCAGCGGCGGCGACAGCGCGGCCGCGCCCCCTCCCCCCCCCCCGCCCCCCTCAGGCCGGGATTTCCCCCCCCCCGTCCCCCCCCCCCCCTCAGGGGCCGCCGCGCCCCCTCCCCCCCCTCCCCTCCCCCTCCCGCGCACCGGGACGGGCGGGGCCCCTCCCCCACCCCCACCGGGAGCACCGGGAGCACCGGGAGGGGGGAGGGGAGCGGGTGGGGCCTTCGGCCTCATCCTCCTCCTCCGCTGCTGCTGCTGCTGCTGCTCTTCCTCTTCCTCTTCCTCCGGCTGGGGCGGGCGGGGCGGCCGGAGCCTTCCTCAGCCTCCTCTTCATCACCCTCATCTTCCTCAGCCTCCTCTTCATCACCCTCATCTTCCTCTGCCTCTCCTTCCTCACCCTCATCTTCCTCACCCTGCTCTGTGTCTGCCTCTGCCTCCTCTTCCTCATCTTCCTCACCCTCCTCTTCCTCAGCCTTCTCTTCACCCTCATCTTCCTCTGCCTCATCTTCCTCACCCTGCTCTGTGTCTGCCTCTGCCTCCTCTTCCTCATCTTCCTCAGCCTCATCTTCCTCAGACTCCTCTTCATCACCCTCATCTTCCTCACCCTGCTCTTCCTCAGCCTCCTCTTCACCCTCATCTTCCTCTGCCTCATCTTCATTGGCCTCCTCTTCATCACTCTCATCTTCCTCACCCTCATCTTCCTCACCCTCATCTTCATCGGCCTCATCTTCCTCACCCTGCTCTGTGTCTTCTTCCTCTTCCTCCCCCTGTGCTGACTCTGCCTCTTCCTCATCTTCCTCTGCTGCTTCTTCTGTGCCTTCCTCACCCTCCTCTTCCTCCTCATCCTCCTCTGTGCCTTCCTCACCCTCCTCTTCCTCACCCTGCTCTCTGTGCCTTCCTCCTCACCCTCCTCTTCCTCGTCCTGCCGTGTCTCTGTCTCCTCTTCCTCATCTTCCTCTGCCTCTTCTTCCTCCTCTTCCTCCTGCTGGCAGCGGAGCCTTCCTCGCCCTCCTCTTCCTCCCCCTGCTCTGAGTCTTCCTCACCTTCCTCGGCCTCCTCTTCCTCCTCGCCTTCCTCATCTTCCTGTGTCTGCTGCTCTTCCTCTTCCTTCTCTTCCTCACCCCTGCTCTGTGCCTTCCTCCTCTTCCTCATCTTCCTCTGCTTCTTCTTCCTCCTCATCTTCCTCTGACTCCGGCTCTTCCTCCTCTGTGCCTTCCTCATCTTCCTCCTCCTCACCCTGCTCTGTCTCCTCTGTGCCTTCCTCACCCTCCTCCTCCTCACCCTGCCCTGTGTCTTCTTCATCTTCCTCTTCCTCCCGCTCCTCTTCCTCTGCCCCGTCCCATGCCTGTGTGTGCGGCCTTCCTCCCCTTCCTCCTCCTCTTCCTCCTCCTCCTCAGGGCTTTGGTGCGTGGCCTTCATCCCCTCCTCCTCCTCCTCCTCCTCCTCCCTGGGGAGCTGTTGGGGTTGGTGCTGGAGCTCTCCTGCTCTTCCTCCTCCTCCTCTTCCTCCTCTTCATCCTCATCTTCCTCCCGCTCTTCCTCCTCCTCTTCCTCGGGAGCTGCTTTGGGAATGTCCGGCCTGGCTCTGTGTGTGGCCTTCCTCCTCCTCCTCCTCCTCCTCTTCCTCCTCCTCCTTCTCCTCCTCCTCCTCTTCCTCCTCCTCCTCCTCCTCCTCCTCCTCTTCCTCCTCCTCTTCCTCCTCCTCTTCCTCCCTCCTCCTCCTCCTCTTCCTCCTCCTCCTCTTCCCCTTCCTCCTCCTCCTCCTCTTCCTCCTCCTCCTCTTCCCCTTCCTCCTCCTCTCCTCTTCCTCCTCCTCTTCCTCCCCTTCCTCCTCCTCTTCCTCTTCACTTTCTTCTCCTCTTCCTCCTCCTCTTCCTCCTGCTCTTCCTCTTCCTCCTCTTCCTCCTCTTCCTCCTCATTTCCTTCTCTTCTTCCTCCTCCTCTTCCTCACCCTCACCCTCCTCATCCTCAGGGTGCCCCTGGCCTGTTCCCCCTTTCTGCTCTTCCTCCTCTTCCTCCTCTTCCTCCTCTTCATTTTCTTCTCCTCTTCTTCCTCGCCTTCATCTTCCTCCTCCTCCTCCTCCTCGGGGTGCCCCCAGCCTGGCCTGCCCTTCCTCCTCCTCCTCTTCCTCCCCTTCCTCCTCTTCCTCCTCTTCATCTTTTCCTCCTCTTCCTCCTCCTCCTCCTCCTCTTCATTTTCTTTTGCTCTTCCTCCTCCTCCTCCTCTTCCTCCTCTCCCTCCCCCCCCTCACGTTCAGGGTTTGGGGTTTCCCCTCCCCCCTCCCAGGGCCCCAAAAATCCTAAAAATCCCCAAAATCCCAAAATCCCAAAAATCCCAAATTCCCCAAAATCCTGAAATTCCGAATTCCTCAAAACCCCGAAATCCCCAAACCCCGAAATTCCGAATTTCCCTGAACACCAAAATCCCAAAACCCCAAAATCCCAAATTCCTCAAAATCCCAAATCCTGAAATCCTGAATTTCCGAATTTCCCTGAACACCAAAATCCCAAATCCCAAAAATCCCAAATTCCTCAAAATCCCAAATGCTGAAATCCTGAATTTCCCTGAACACCAAAAGCCCCAAATCCCCAAAATCCCAAATTCCTGAATTTCCCTGAACACCAAAATCCAAAATCCCAAATTCCCAAATCCTGAAATTCTGAATTTCCGAATTTCCCTGAACACCAAAATCCAAAACCCCAAATTCCTCAAATCCCCAAATCCTGAAATCCTGAAATTCCCAAAAGTCCCGGGGGACCCCCAAAATCCCAAAATTCCCCAAAATCCCAAATTCCCCAAAATCCCCCAAATCCCGGAATTGGCCCCAAAGCCCCGAATTTTTTCAGGAATTCTGGAGATTTTGGGGGAATTTTGGGAATTCTGGGGATGCTTTGGGGAATTTTGGAGGTTTTTCGTGGAATTTTTTGGGGGGGGAATTCTGGAGGATTTTTTTGGGAATTTTTGGGGGGTTAATTCTGGGGGTTTTTTGGGAATTCTTTAGATATTTTGGGGGAATTCTGGAGGGTTTTTGGGGAATTTTGGGGATGTTTCTGGGAATTTTGGAGGTTTATCATGGAATTTTGGGGGGGATTCTGGAGGATTTTTTCAGGAATTCTGTGATTTTTTGGGGGAGAATTTTGGAGGTTTTTTGTCGAATTTTGGGGGATTTTCGTGGATTTTTGGGGGGGAATTCTGGAGGATTTTTTGGGAATTCTGGGGGAATTTTGGAGGTTTTTTTCAGGAATTCTGTGATTTTTTTGGGGGGGATTTTGGGAGGTTTTTTGGGGAATTCTGGAGGATTTTTTTGGGAATTCTGTGATTTTTTTGGGGGAGAGTTTTGGAGGTTTCTTGGGGAATTTTGGAGGATTTTCCTGGAATTTTGGGGTTTTTTGGGGGGGGGAATTCTGGAGGTTTTTTCAGGAATTTTGGGGGGCAAATTCAGGAGGTTTTTTCAGGAATTTTGGAGGTTTTTTGGGAATTCTGGGGATGTTTTGGGGAATTCTGGAGGTTTTTTTCAGGAATTCTGTGATTTTTTGGGGGGGGGATTTTGGGATGGTTTTTGTGGAATTTTGGGGGGGAATTCTGGAGGATTTTTTTGGGAATTCTGGGGATGTTTCTGGGAATTTTGGAGGTTTTTTTCAGGAATTCTGTGATTTTTTGGGGGATTTTGGAGGTTTTTTTTGGGAATTCCGGAAGTTTTTTGGAATTCTGTGATTTTTTGGGGGGATTTTGGGAGGGTTTTTGGGGAATTTTGGAGGATTTTTTCAGGAATTCCGGAGGTTTTTTTGGAATTTTGGAGGTTTTTTTGGCATTTCCGGGGAAACTGAGGCACGGTGGGAGGCGGAAGGGGGAGGGGCATCCCCGGGGCTGCCGGCCCTGATTGGGCGGGGCCGGGACCTGGAGTAACCTCAGAGTAACCCCGGAGTATCCAGGGAGTATTCCTGGTGTATTCATGGAGTAAACTTGGAGTAACCTCGGGGTAACCCCAGAGTATTCCCGGAGTATTTATGGAGTAACCTGTGAGTAACCCTGGCATATCCATGGAGTAACCTGTGAGTAACCCTGGAGTATTTATGGAGTAACTTTGGAGTAACCCCAGAGCATCTTTGGAGCATTGCTGGTGCATTTATGGAGTAACTCTGGAGTAACCCCGGAGTATTCCTGGAGTAACCACGGAGTAACCCCGGTGTATCCATGGAGTATTGCTGGTGTATTTATGGAGTAACCTCAGTGTATTCATGGAGTAACCCCAGAGTATCTTTGGAGTAACCCCGGTGTATTTATGGAGTAACCCCGGTGTATCCATGGAGTATTGCCGGTGTATTTATGGAGTAACCTTGGAGTAACCCCAGAGTATTGCTGGAGTATTCCTGGAGTAACCTCAGAGTAACCCCGGTGTATTCATGGAGTAACCTTGGAGTAACCCCGGAGTCCTTCCAGGGTATCCTTGGCACAGTCCCTGAGTAACCCTGGAGTATCCCTGGAGTAGCCCCTCGGTGTATCCTTGGTGTAACCCTGGAGTAGCCCCTCGATGTATCCCTGGTGTAACCCTGGAGTAACCCTGGAGTAGCCCCTCGGTGCTCTCGGTGTATCCTTGGTGTAACCCTGGAGTATTCCTGGAGTAGCCCCTCGGTGCTCTCAGTGTATCCCTGGTGTAAATCTGGTGTAACCCTGGAGTATCCCTGCCCTACCCCCCCCCAAGTATTCCTGGAGTATCCCTGTAGTATCTCCAGAGTATGGAGTGAGTAACTGTGGAGTATGTACGGGCTTGGATGCCGGGACTGAGGCTCTGAGTATCCCCAGAGTAACCCTGGAGTATCCCCAGAGTAACCCTGGAGCATCCCTGGAGTAACCCTGGAGTATCCCCGGAGTAACCCTGGAGTATCCCTGGAGTATCCCTGGAGTAACCCTGGAGTATCCCTGGAGTATCCCTGAGAAGGAATTTGGGGTTGGAATTCCAGCTCGGAGTATCCCCTGGAGTAACTCTGGAGTATCCCTGGAGTATCTCTGAGAAGGAATTTGGGGTTGGAATTCCAGCCCGGAGTAACCCTGGAGTAACCCTGGAGTAACCCTGGAGTAACCCTGGAGTAACCCTGAGTAGGAGCTCAGGGTTGGAATTCCAGCCCGGAGTAACCCTGGAGTATCCCCGGAGTAAATTCCAATCCGGGGCCGTTTCCCGCGATTTTGGGGCTCAAACCGGGAATTTTCCCCCAGGAATTCCCTCCCAAAACTGTGACAAAAATGGGAATTTGGGGATTTCGAAAATGGGGATTTTGGGCTTTTTATCCCCAAAACCACAACAAAAATTAGAAATTTTGGGATGTCAAAAATGGGAATTTTGGGATTTCAAAAATGGGAATTTCGGGGTCTTTATCCCCAAAACCACAACAAAAATCAGAGATTTTGGGATTTCAACAATGGAAATTTTGGGCTTTTTATTCCCAAAACCACAACAAAAATTAGAAATTTTGGGATGTCAAAAATGGGGATTTTGGGATTTTGATTCCCAAAACCGTGACAAAAATGGGAATTTTGGGATGTCAAAAATGCAAATTTTGGGATTTCAGAACCGGGAATTTTGGGGATTTTTATCCCCAAAACCACAACAAAAATCAGAGATTTTGGGATGTCAAAATTGAGAATTTTGGGATTTCGAAAATAGGAATTTTGGGGGTTTTATCCCCAAAACTGTGACAAAAATGGGAATTTTGGGACTTCAAAAATGCAAATTTTGGGATTTCAACAATGGGAATTTCGGGGTTTTTGTCCCCTAAAACCACAACGAAAATGGGAATTTTAGAATTTCAAAATTGAGAATTTTGGGATTTCGAAAATGGGAATTTCGGGGGTTTTATCCCCAAAACCACAACAAGAATTAGAAATTTTGGGATGTCAAAAATGAGAATTTTGGGATTTCAAAAATGGGGATTTTGGGGATTTTTATCCTACAAACTGTGACAAAAATGGGAATTTTGGGATTTCAACAATGGAAATTTTGGGCTTTTTATTCCCAAAACCACAACAAAAATTAGAAATTTTGGGATGTCAAAAATGGGGATTTTGGGATTTTGTAAATGGGAATTTTGGGATTTCAAAAATGGGGATTTTGGGATTTTTATTCCCAAAACCACAACAAAAATTAGAAATTTTGGGATTTCCGAACTGGGAATTTTGGGCTTTCAGAACCAGGAATTTTGGGCTTTCCGACCTGGGAATTTTGGGTTTCCCGGGTTTCCCATGGCACGAGCGGCCAAAGGGGAAATTGGGGATTTTTCCGGAAGGTTCCGCGCTGACGCCGCCCCTCCCCCCCCCTCTGTCCCCGCAGTTGTCATGGATGATGAAGACGGGCGGTGCCTGTTAGACGTCATCTGGTGAGTCCGGAACCTTCCGGAAACCTCCGGGATTTACGGGGAAAAATGGGGGGAAAAAGGGGAAAAATGGGGGGAAAAAGGGAGGGAAAAGATGGGAAAAAATGGGGGAAAAAATGGGGGGGAAATGGGGGAAAATGGGGGAAAAAGATGGGAAAAAATGGGGGGAAAAATGGGGGAAAAAGATGGAAAAAATGGGGGGAAAAATGGGCGAAAAATATGGGGAAAAATGGGGGAAAAAGATGGGAAAAAATGGGGAAAATGGGGTTAAAAGATGGGAAAAAGATGGGAAAAAAATGGGGGGAAATGGGGGAGAAATGGGGGAAAATGGGGTTAAAATGGGGGGGAAAATGAGGGGAAAAGGGAGAAAAAAGGGGTAAAAAAGGAGGGAAATGGTAAAAAATGGGCAGGAAATGGGGAAAAAAAATGGGGGGAAAATGGGGAAAAATGGGGAAAAAAGGGAGGGAAATGGGAAAAAAATGGGCAGGAAATGGGGAAAAATATGGGAAAAAAATGGGGAAAATGGGGGGGAAAAATGGGAAAAAAATGGGGGAAAAAGGGGGAAAAATGGGGGAAAAACGGGGGAAAAAGGGAGGGAAATGGTAAAAAAAAAAAACGGGGGAAATGGGGGGGAAAAGGGGAAAAATGGGGTTAAAAATGGGAAAAAGATGGGAAAAAATGGGGAGAAATAGCGAAAAAAGGGAGGGAAATGGTAAAAAAATGGGGGGAAAATTGTAAAAAAATGGGAGGGAAATAGGCAAAAAAGGGAGGAAAATTGTCTAAAAAAGGGTCAGAAAGGGAAAAAAAAGGTGGGAAATAACCCCCAAAAAAAGGAGGGAAATGGTGAAAAAAATGGGCAGGAAATGGGGAAAATTGTAAAAAAATGGGGAGGAAAGGGGCAAAAAATGGGCAAAAAAAAGGGTCAGAAAGGGGGAAAAAGGGGGGAAAATGGCCCTAAAAAAGGGGGAAAAGTGGTGTAAAATGGGTGGGAAATGCCTCAAAAATAAGAGAGAAATGGTGCAAAAAAAGGAGGAAAATCACCCCAAAAAAGGAGGGAAATCACCCCAAAATAAGGAGGGAAATGGATAAAAAACGGAGGAAAATCACCCCAAAAAACGGAGGAAAATCACCCCAAAAAATGGAGGAAAATGGTCCCAAAAAAGAGAGAAAAATGGGGAAAATAGAGGGAAATGGTCCCAAAATAAGGAGGGAAATGGATAAAAAACCTGGAGGGAAATGGTCCCAAAAAAGGGAATTTTTGGAAAATCCCGAATTTTCCCGGAATTCCTGGCTGAGGCTCCGCCCCCTCTGTCCCCAGCGATCCGCAGGCCCTGAACGATTTCCTCCATGGATCCGAGAAGGTGAGCGCCCCAAAACCTCCAAAAATTCCCATTTTTCATTCAAAACCACCAATTTTCCTAATCCCCTCCTTTTTCCTAAAAAATTCCCATTTTTCCATCCAAAAAAATCCCATTTTTCCATTAAAAACCCCATTATTTTCCATTAAAAATTCCCATTTTTCCATTAAAAATCCCATTATTTTCCATTAAAAATTCCCATTTTTCCACCCAAAAAAACCCATTTTTTCCATTAAAAAATTCCTATTTTTCCTTTTAAAAATTCCCCCATTTTTTCTCGTTTTGTCCCCAATTTCCTCCCCAATTTTTTCCCGATTTCCCCCCATTTTTCCATTCTTTTCATTTTCCCCTATGTTCCCCATTTTTCCCCTTGTTTTCCCAATTTTTCCCCCACTTTTCCCTGATTTTTATCCCATTTTTTCCCTAATTTTCCCCTATTTTTTCCCTCATTTTCCTCTCCCATTTCTTCTTTATTTCTTCCCCATTTTCCCTGATTTTTATCCCACTATTTTCCCCTAATTTTCCCGTATTTTTTCCCTAATTTTCCCATATTTTTCCCCCATTTTCCCTTCCCATTTCTTCCTTATTTCTTCCCCATTTTCCCTGATTTTTATTCCATTTTTTTCCTTAATTTTACCTTCCCATTTCTTCTTTATTTCTTCCCCATTTTCCCTGATTTTTATCCCATTTTTTCCCCTAATTTTCCTGTATTTTTCTCCCCTTTTCCCTTCCCATTTCTTCTTTTTTTCTTCCTCATTTTCCCTGATTTTTATCCCTTTTTTCCCTAATTTTCCCCTCCCATTTCTTCCTCATTTCTTCCCCATTTTCCCTGATTTTTATCCCATTTTTTCCCCTAATTTTCCCGTATTTTTCCCCCATTTTCCCCTCCCATTTCTTCCTCATTTCTTCCCCATTTTCCCTGATTTTTATCCCATTTTTTCCCTCCCATTTCATCTTTATTTTTCCCCATTTTTCCCTATTTTTCCCACCCATTTTTCCTCCTATTTTCCCCTCTTGTTTTTCTCATTTCTTGTCCATTTTCCCCATTTCCCCCCTCATTTTCCCCCCATATTTTCCCATTTTCCCCCCATATTTTCCCCCCATATTTTCCCCCATATTTTTCCTTTTTTTCCCCCATTTTTTCCCATTTTTTCCCCATTTTCCCCCCCATTTTTCCCCCTTGTTTTCCTCATTTTTTCTCTATTTTTCCCCATATTTTTCCCATTTTCTTCTCCAATTTCTTCTTTATTTCTTCCTCATTTTTCCCTATTTTTCCACCCCTTTTTCCCCCTATTTTCCCCCCTTGTTTTCCCCATTTTTTCCCCATTTTCCCCCCATATTTTCCCCATTTCCCCCCCATTTTCCCCCCATTTTTCCCCACATTTTTCCCCCATTTTCCCTGATTTTTATCCCATTTTTTGCCTCCCATTTCGTCTTTATTTCTTCCCCATTTTTCCCTATTTTTCCACCCATTTTTCCTCCTATTTTCCCCTCTTGTTTTTCTCATTTTTTCTCCATTTTCCCCCCATATTTTCCCGTTTCCCCCCCGTATTTTCCCCCCCATTTCCCCCCATTTTTTCCCCGTTTTTTCCCAGAATTTGCAGTAATTTCCCCGTTTTTGTTGCAGATTGACAGCGATGATCTCCTGGACAACTCCGGCGACGCCGCCAGCGCCTTCTTCGAGGGGGCCGGGGTGGGTGCGGCCTCTGCTCTCCCCCTTTTTCCCCAAAATCTCCCCAAAATTCCCGGGAAAAAAACTCCGAATTTCCTGGGAAAACCCTCTGGGTTTTGGGGCAAAATCCCCCAGATTTCCTAGGAAAAACCCACAAAATTTCCTGGGAAAATTCCCCAGATTTTGGGGCAAAACCCCCTCAGATTTCCCGGGAAAACCTCCCCAAATTTACAGGGAAAATCCCCAAAATTTCCTGGGAAAATTCCCCAGATTTTGGGGCAAAACCCCCTCAGATTTCCCGGGAAAACCTCCCCAAATTTATGGGGAAAATTTCCCAAGATTTCCCATGAAAACTCCCAAAATTTTCTGGGAAAACTTCTCAGATTTTGGGGCAAAACCCCCTCAGATTTCCCAGGAAAAGCTCCCAAAATTTACGGGGAAAATCCCCAAAATTTCCTGGGAAAATTGCCCAGATTTTGGGGCAAAAACCCCTCAAGATTTCCCAGGAAAACCTCTCCAAATTTACAGGGAAAATCCCCAAAATTTCCTGGGAAAATTCCCCAGATTTTGGGGCAAAACCCCCTCAGATTTCCCAGGAAAAGCTCCCCAAATTTACGGGGAAAATTTCCCAAGATTTCCTAGGAAAAACTCACAAAATTTCCTGGGAAAATTCCCCAGATTTTGGGGCAAAAACCCCTCAAGATTTCCCAGGAAAAGCTCCCCAAATTTACGGGAAAAATCCCCAAAATTTCCTGGGAAAATTCCCCAGATTTTGGGGCAAAAACCTCAGATTTCCCAGGAAAAGCTCCCCAAATTTACGGGGAAAATTTCCCAAGATTTCCTAGGAAAAACTCACAAAATTTCCTGGGAAAATTCCCCAGATTTTGGGGCAAAACCCCCTCAGATTTCCCGGGAAAACCTCTCCAAATTTTGGGGGAAAATCCCCAAAATTTCCTGGGAAAATTCCCCAGTTTTTGGGGGAAAACCCCCTCAGATTTCCAAAGAAAAGCTCTGCAAATTTATGGGGAAAATTTCCCAAGATTTCCCGGGAAAAGCCCCAAAATTTCCTGGGAAAATTCCCTACATTTTGGGGCAAAAACCTCAGATTTCCCAGGAAAAGCTCCCCAAGTTTACGGGGAAAATCCCCAAGATTTCCCATGAAAACTCCCAAAATTTTCTGGGAAAACTTCTCAGATTTTGGGGCAAAACCCCCTCAGATTTCATGGGAAAACCTCTCCAAATTTCCCAGGAAGACCCCCTGGATTTTGGGGAAAATCCCCCGGATTTCATGGGAAAACCCTCCCAGATTTTGGGGGCAATTCCCTGGATTTTGGGGGCGAAGCCTCCCAGATTTCCCGGGAAAATACCCTGGAATTTGGGGGGAAATCCGGTTGGGTTCCATTGGGTTCCGTTGGGTTCCATTGGGTTCCATGGATCTCCATTGGGTTCTGTTGGGTTCCATTGATCTCCATTGAGCTCTATTGGGTTTGATTGGGTTCCATTGATCTCCATTGGGTTCTGTAGAGTTTGGTTGGGTTCTGTTGGGTCCCATTGAGCTCCGTTGGGTTTGATTGGATCCCATTGAGTTCCATTGATCTCCTTTGAGCTCTATTGTGTTCCATTGAACTCTGTTCAGCTCAGTTGGGTTCTGTTGAGCTCCATTGGGTTTGATTGGGTTCCATTGAGTTCCATTGATCTCCGTTGAGTTCTATTGGGTTCAGCTGAGCTCCGTTGATCTCCATTGGGCTCCATTGGGTTTCATTGATCTCCATTGGGTTCCATTAAGTTTCATGGATCTCCATTGGGTTCTGTTGAGCTCTGTTGAGTTTGGTTGGGTTCTGTTGGGTTCCATGGAGCTCAGTAGGTCCCATTGAGCTCCATTGGGTTCTGTTGAGTTCTTTTGAGCTCCATTGGGATTGATTGGGTTCCATTGGGTTCCTTTGATCTCCATTGAGCTCTATTGAGTTCCATTGAGTTTCGTTGAGCTCCATTGGGTTTGATTGGGTCCCATTGAGCTCCATTGGGTTCCATTGGGTTCCATTGATCTCCATTGAACTTCATTGGGTTGCACTGAACTCTGTTCAGCTCAGTTGGGTTCTGTTGGGTTCCATTGGGTCCCCCACCCCCCATCTAACCCCACCCCCTTTCCCATCCCCGCAGCTCCACGGCCAGGAGGCCTCGGGGAACCCTCTGAGCTCCATTGAGATCCATTGGGTTCCATTGGGTTCCATTGGGTTCAGTTGAATTCCATTCATCTCCATTGGGTTCTGTTGAGTTTGGTTGGGTTCTCTTGGGTTCTCCTTGGTTACGTTGGGTTCTGTTGAGCTCCATTGGGTTCCATTGATCTCCATTGAACTCCATTGGGTTCTGTTGAGTTCCATTGACCTCCATTGGGTTCCATTGAGCTCCATTGGGTCTCCCACCCCTTCAAGCCCCGCCTCCATCTAACCCCGCCCCCTTTCCCGTCCCCGCAGCTCCACGGCCAGGGCCTCGAGGAACCCTCTGAGCTCCATTGAACTCCATTGGGTTCCATTGGGTTCCATTGAGCTCCATTGGGTTCCATTGGGTTCCGTTGGGTTGGGTTCGGTTGGGTTCTCTTTGGTTCTGTTGGGTTCTGTTGTGCTCCATTGGGTTCTGTTGGGTTCTTTTGAGCTCCATTGACCTCCATTGGGTTCCATTGGGTCTCCCACTCCTTCAAGCCCTGCCCCCTTTCCCATCCCCGCAGCTGCACGGCCAGGAGGCCTCGGGGAGCCCTCTGAGCTCCATTGAACTCCATTGGGTTCCATTCATCTCCATTGGGTTCTGTTGAGTTTGGTTGGGTTCTGTTGGGTTCTCCTTGGTTACGTTGGGTTCCGTTGATCTCCATTGGGTTCCATTGATCTCCATGGAACTCCATTGAACTCCATTGGGTTCCATTGATCTCCATTGAACTCCATTGGGTTCTGTTGAGTTTCGTTGGGTTCTGTTGGGTTCTCCTTGGTTACGTTGGGTTCTGTTGAGCTCCATTGGGTTCCATTGAGCTCCATTGAACTCCATTGGGTTCCATTGGGTTCTGTTGGGTTCCATTGATCTCCATTGAGCTCCATTGGGTTCTGTTGGGTTCCATTGAACTCCATTGAGCTCCATTGGGTTCCATTGAGCTCCATTGGGTCTCCCACCCCTTCAAGCCCCGCCTCCATCTAACCCCGCCCCCTTTCCCGTCCCCGCAGCTCCACGGCCAGGAGGCCTCGGGGAACCCTCTGAGCTCTGTTGGGTTCCATTGGGTTCCATTGAGTTCCATTCATCTCCATTGGGTTCTGTTGAGTTCTCCTTGGTTACGTTGGGTTCTGTTGAGCTCCATTGGGTTCCATTGATCTCCATTGAACTCCATTGAGCTCCATTGGGTTCCATTGGGTTCCTTTGAGTTTCATTGATCTCCATTGGGTTCTGATGAGCTCAGTTGGCTTCCGTTGATCTCCATTGGGTCCCTCAAGCCCCGCCTCCATCTAACCCCGCCCCCTTTCCCGTCCCCTCAGCTCCATGGCCAGGAGGCCTCGGGGAACCCTCTGAGCTCCATTGGGTTCCATTGGGTTCCATTGATCTCCATTGAACTCCATTGGGTTCTGTTGAGTTTGGTTGGGTTCTCTTGGGTTCTCCTTGGTTACGTTGGGTTCTGTTGAGCTTCATTGGGTTCCATTGATCTCCATTGAACTCCATTGAACTCCATTGGGTTCTGTTGAGTTTGGTTGGGTTCTCTTGGGTTCTTCTTTGTTACATTGGGTTCCATTGATCTCCATTGATCTCCATTGGGTTCTGTTGGGTTCTTTTGGGTCCCATTGAGCTCCATTGGGTCCCCCACCCCTTCAAGCCCCGCCTCCATCTAACCCCGCCCCCTTTCCCATCCCGGCAGCTCCACAGCCAGGAGGCCTCGGGGAACCCTCTGAGCTCGGAGCCCAGCGCGCCGCCGGCCAGCGTGGACCTGGACTTCCTGGAGGATGACATCCTGGGCTCGCCGGGCGGCGCCGGCGCGGGCGCCGAGCAGCCGTGCGACATCCTGCAGCAGAGCCTGCAGGAGGCCAACATCACCGAGCAGACGCTGGAGGCCGAGGCCGAGCTGGACCTGGGCTCCTTCCAGCTGCCGGCGCTGCAGCCGGTGGTGCAGGCGGCCGACGGCACGCCGCAGATCTTCTCGGGCGGCGCCGACCTGCTGGGGCTGCAGCCGCCGGCCGTGCTGGCGGCGCCCCAAGCCTTGGTGCAGCCGCCGGCGGACGTGGTGAACAAAGCCATCAGCGTGCAGCCCTTCCTGCAGCAGGTGGGGCTGGGCAACGTCACCATCCAGCCGCTGCCCAACCTGCCCGGCCTGCCCAACGGCAGCCCCGGCGGCGCGCTGGGGCTGGGCCCCATCCAGGTGGTGGGCCAGCAGGTGATGGCCATCAACCAGCCGGCGGCGCCGCAGCTGCTGGCCAAGCCGGCGCCGGTGGCGGCCGTGGGCGGTTATATCGCCCAACCGGAGTCAGCGGCGGCGCAAGGAGCGGGATTGGTGATCCAGAAAAGCCTCCCGGCCGTGGCCGCCACCACCACGCTCAACGGCAGCTCCGTGTTCGGCGGCGTCTCGGCGGCGTCGGCGCAGCCGCTCACGGTCACCTCGGGCCTGGGCGGCTCCTTGGTGCCGGCGCCCAACGTCATCATCCACCGCACGCCCACGCCCATCCAGCCCAAGCCGGCCGGCGTGCTGCAGCAGAAGCTCTACCAGATCTCGCCCAAGCCCTTTGCCACCAGCGGGGCGCTGGCGCTGCCCGAGGCGCCGGCAAAGGCGCAGCAGAACCTGACCTTCATGGCCGGCAAGGCCGCGCCCAACGTGGTGCTCCAGGGCTTCCCGCCCAACGTCTTCAAGCCGCCGCAGCCGCCGCAGCCGCCGGCGCTGGGCAAGGGCATGAGTGTGCACGTGCTCAACCAGGGCGGCTCCATCGTCATCCCGGCGCAGCCCTTCCAGGGCCAGAACCAGTTTTTACTGCCGGGCCAGCTGGCCGGCGCCTCGGCCGTGCCGTTACCGCAGCCGCTGTCGGCGCTGCCGGCCGGCGTCGGGGCCCCGTTGTTACCGGGGGCCGGCCAAGCTCACATCATCGCCGGTCAAGGCGCCGCCGGTGCCGCCACCGCGCAGCTCCTGGCCAACCCCGCGCTGCCGGCGCAGCTGCTCAACCAGAACCTGGCCGGGCAGCTGAACCTGGGCCCGGCGCACATCCTGTCGGCGGCGCCCATCCAGCTGCAGCCGGGCCAGCCGGCGCCCGCGCTTTTCCAGATGCCGGTGTCGTTGGCCGGGCCCTTGCCCAGCCCCGGTTCGGCGGCGGCAGCACCGGCGGCGCCCACGGTGATCCAGGGCGTGACGCTGGCCAGCCCTGTGGCCGTGCTGGGCGAGGGTTTGGGTGCCGCCGTCAACGTCCCGGCGGCCGCTGGTAGCCCCGGTGCTGAGGCGGGATCCGGTTCCGCCTCCGGTTCCACTTCCGGTTCCGGTTCCGGTAGCGCCGCTCAGCCCGCGGGGACGGGGCAGGGGGCGGGGACGGGGGCGGGGCCGGTGCCGCCAAGCCCCGCCCCCAGCCAGGCCCAGCCCAGCCCCGGCCTGGCCGCCAGCCCCGAGAAAATCCTGCTGGGAACGACAACGGGAACGGCGACGGCAACGGCCGTGATGGGGCAGGACGGCGTGCCCATGTTCCTGCAGCAGGTGAGGGGAAATTCGGGAATTTTATTGGGATTTTATTGGGATTTATTGGGTTTTATTGGGATTTATTGGGATTTATTGGGATTTATTGGGGTTTATTGGGGATTTATTGGGATTTATTGGGGATTTATTGGGATTTATTGGGATTTATTGAGATTTATTGAGATTTATTGGGGATTTATTGGGATTTATTGAGATTTATTGGGGATTTATTGAGATTTATTGGCGTTTATTGGGGATTTATTGGGAGTTTATTGAGATTTATTGAGATTTATTAGGATTTATTGGGAATTATTGAGATTTATAGAGATTTATTGGAGATTTTTTAGGATTTATTGGGATTTATTGAGATTTATAAGGATTTATTGGGATTTGTTGGGATTTATTGGGGATTTATTGGGATTTATTGGGGTTTATTGGGGATTTATTGGGAATTTATTG
The DNA here is from genome assembly GCF_028769735.1 of Zonotrichia leucophrys gambelii. NCBI lineage: Eukaryota > Metazoa > Chordata > Aves > Passeriformes > Passerellidae > Zonotrichia > Zonotrichia leucophrys. The sequence goes on along the minus strand of NW_026992516.1, from coordinate 36,380 downwards.
ATAAAATCCTGCTGGGAACGACGGGCACGGCAACAACGGCGACGGCCGTGATGGGGCAGGACGGCGTGCCCATGTTCCTGCAGCAGGTGAGGGGAAATTCGGGATTTATTGGGGTTTATTGGGGATTTATTGGGAGTTCTTTGAGATTTATTGGGATTTATTGGGATTTATTGAGAGTTTATTGGGAGTTCCTTGAGATTTATTGAGATTTATTAGGATTTATTGGGGATTTATTGAGATTTATTTGGGATTTATTGGGGATTTATTGAGTTTTTTTGGGAGTTTATTGGGATTTATTGGGATTTAGTAGGATTTATTGGAATTTATTGGGTTTTATTGAGTTTTTTTGGGAGTTAATTGGGATTTCTTGGGAGTTCATTGAGATTTATTGAGATTTATTGGGAGTTCATTGAGATCTATTAGGGTTTATTGGGCATTTATTGAGATTTATTGGGATTTGTTGGGAGTTTATTGAGATTTATTGGGATTTATTGGAGTTTATTGGGAGTTCATTGAGATTTATTAGGGTTTATTAGGGTTTATTGGGTGTTCTTTGGAGTTTATTGAGATTTATTGGGATTTGTTGGGAGTTTATTGGGATTTATTGGGGATTTATTGAGATTTATGGGGATTTATGGGGGTTTCATTGGGATTTCTGGGGATTTATTCTGAGATTGGGATTTGGAGTTTGGGATCCATTTCTTATGGAATTTGGGGTTTCTGGGTCCGTTCCTGACGGGATTTGGGATTTTGGGTCCATTTTCTTGGGATTTGGGGTTTTAGGGTCCGTTCTCTCAGGATTTGGGATTTTGGGTCTGTTCCTGACAGGATTTGGGGACATTGTGACAGGATTTGGGATTTTTGGGGCTGTTCTGACAGGATTTGAGGTTTTTAGGGCCATTTCATGGATTTGGGGTTTTAGGGCCGTTCCTGACAGGATTTGGGATTTTTGGGTCCATTCCTTATGGAATTTGAGGTTTTGGGTCCATTCCTTATGGGATTTGGGGTTTTGGGTCCATTCCTTATGGGATTTGTGGGTTTTGCTCCCGTTCCTTATGGAATTTGGGGTTTTTGGTCCCGTTCCTGATGGAATTTGGGATTTTTGGGTCCATTCCTTATGGGATTTGGGGTTTTTGGGTCCATTCTGACAGAATTTGGGATTTCTGGGTCCATTCCTTATGGAATTTGGGGTTTTGGGTCCATTCTAATGGAATTTGGTGTTTTGGTCCCGTTCCTGAGGGGATTTGGGGTTTTGGGTTTGTTCCTGATGGGATTTGGGATTTTTAGGGCAATTCTCTTGGGATTTGGGGTTTTTGGTCCATTCCTGAGGGGATTTGGGGTTTTGGGTCCATTCCTTATGGGATTTGGGATTTTTAGGGCAATTCTCTTGGGATTTGGGATTTCTGGGTCCATTCCTTATGGGATTTGGGATTTTGGTCCCGTTCCTGATGGGATTTGGGGATATTGTGACAGGATTTGGGGTTTTTGGGTCCATTCCTTATGGAATTTGGGGTTTTTGGGGCCATTCTCTCGGTATTTGGTGTTTTGGTCCCGTTCCTGAGGGGATTTGGGGATTTTGGGTCCATTCCTGACGGGATTTGGGGTTTTTGGCCCCGTTCCTGAGGGGATTTGTGGTTTCTGGGTCCATTCTGACGGGATTTGGGGTTTTTAGGGCTGGGATTTCTGGGAATCTGTCAGGATTTGGTGTTTTTGGCCCCGTTCCTGAGGGCATTTGGGGTTTTTGGGTCCATTCTTGATGGAATTTGGGGTTTTTGGGTCCATTCTTTATGGGATTTGGGGTTTTTGGTCCCATTCCTGACAGGATTTGGGATTTTTAGGGCCGTTTAATGGAATTTGGGGGTTTGGGTCCATTCCTGACAGTATCTGGGGGTTTTTAGGGCCGTTCTCTCAGAATTTAAGGTTTTTAGGGTCTGTTCCTGACAGGATTTGAGGTTTTTAGGACCATTTACTGGATTTGGGGTGTTAGAGCCGTTCCTGACAGGATTTGGTGTTTTTGGCCCCGTTCCTGAGGGGATTTGGGGTTTTTGGTCCCATTCCTTATGGGATTTGGGGTTTTTAGGGCTGGGATTTCTGGGAATCCGTCAGGATTTGGTGTTTTTGGCCCCGTTCCCGATGGGTTTTGGGATTTTTGGTCCTGTTCCTGATGGAATTTGAGGTTTTTGGGTCCATTCTTTATGGGATTTGGGGTTTTTAGGGTCCATTCTTTATGGAATTTGGGATTTCTGGGTCCATTCCTTATGGAATTTGGGGTTTTTGGTCCTGTTCCTTATGGAATTTGGGGTTTTTTGGCCCCGTTCCCGATGGGTTTTGCCGTCCAGGTGCCGCCGGCGCTGCTGCTGCAGCCGAAGCCGCCCCCGTCCAGCCCGGCCCCGTTCCCGCCCGCGGCCGCTCCCGTCCTGGTGCCGGCGGCCCCGGCAGCGCCCGGCCCGGCTGCAGGTGGGTGCTGGATCCCGAAATCCCAAAATCCCCGAAATCCTGAAATCCCGAATCCCCAAAATCCCAAAATCCCAATGTCCCAAAATCCCAATGTCCCAAAATCCCGAAATCCCGAAATCCCAATGTCCCGGCAGCGCCCGGCCCGGCTGCAGGTGGGTGTGGAACCCAAAATCCCGAAATCCCAAAATCCCGAAATCCCAAAATCCCGAAATCCTGAAATCCCAATGTCCCAAAATCCCCATGTCCCAATGTCCCGGCAGCGCCCGGCCCAGCCACAGGTGGGTCTGGAACCCCGAAATCCTGAAATCCCAAATTCCCAAAATCCCGAAATCCCAATGTCCCGAAATCCCCATGTCCCAATGCCCCGGCAGCGCCCGGCCCGGCCACAGGTGGGTGCTGGACCCCAAAATCTTGAAATCCCAAATTCCCAATGTCCCAAAATCCCGAAATCCCAGTGTCCCAAATTCCCAATGTCCCAATGCCCCGGCAGCGCCCGGCCCGGCCGCAGGTGGGTCTGGATCCCCGAAATCCTGAAATCCCTGAAACCCTGAAATCCCAATGTGCCAAAATCCCGAAATCCCAAAATCCTGAAATCCCAATGTCCTGAAATCCCCATGTCCCAATGTCCCGGCAGCGCCCAGCCCGGCCACAGGTGGGTCTGGAACCCCAGAATACCAAATCCCAATGTCCCAAAATCCCGAAATCCCGAAATCCCAATGTCCCAATGCCCCGGCAGCGCCCGGCCCGGCCACAGGTGGGTCTGGAACCCCGAAATACCAAATCCCAATGTCCTAAATTCCCGAAATCCCGAATTCCCAATGTGCCAAAATCCCGAAATCCCAATGTCCTGAAATCCCCATGTCCCGAAATCCCAATGTCCCGAAATCCCAATGTCCCAATGTCCCGGCAGCGCCCGGCCCGGCCGCAGGTGGGTCTGGGACCCCAAAATCCCGAAATCCCAATGTCCCAAAATCCCAAAATCCCGAAATCCCCATGTGCCAAAATCCCGAAATCCCAATGTCCCAATGTCCCGGCAGCGCCCGGCCCGGCCACAGGTGGGTGCGGGACCCCAAAATCCTGAAATCCCGAAATCCCAATGTCCCAATTTCCCATTTCCCTTTCCCACCCCCAATTTCCCATCCCTAATTCCCCGGTTTTATCCCCAATTTCCCGTTTCACTCCCATTATTTCCCATTCCAAATTTCCCGTTTCACCCCGGTCATTCCCCGTTCCCAATTTCCCGTTTCACCCGTTCCCAATTTCCCATTTTATCCCAATTTTCCAATTTCCCGTTTCAGCCAGGTTATTCCCCGTTCCCTATTCCCCGTTATTTCCCGTTATTCCCCGTTCCCAATTTCCCGTTTTATCCTAGTTTTCCTGTTTTATCCCAGTTTCCCAATTTTCCCGTTTCACCCGGTTATTCCCCGTTCCCAATTTCCCGTTATTCCCCGTTATTCCCTGTTCCCAATTTCCCGTTTTATCCCAATTTCCCATTTTACCCCAATTTTCCCGTTTCACCCCGGTTATTCCCCGTTTCCCCCAGTTTCCTGTTATTCCCCGTTCCCAATTTCCCGTTTTCCCCCAATTTCCCGTTATTTATTCCCCGTTATTCCCCGTTATTCCCCGTTCCCAATTCCCCGTTATTTCCCATTATTTCCCGTTATTCCCCGTTATTCCCCATTATTCCCCGTTCCAAATTTCCTGTTTTCCCCCAATTTCCCGTTTTATCCTAATTCCCCGTTATTCCCCGTTATTCCCGTTCCCAATTTCCGTTTTCCCCCAGTTTCCCGTTTTCCCCCGTTATTCCCCGTTCCCAATTTCCCAGTTTCCCCCAATTTCCCATTATTTCCCGTAATTCCCGTCATTCCCCGTTTTTCCCGCAGGTGCCGCCGTTGCCGCCGCCGAGGCCCCGAAGCCGCCGCCGTTCTCAGGCCCCGCCCCCGGGCCGGGCCCCCCCCCCGGCCCGCCCCGGCAAGGCGGCCCGCCCCCCGGGAAAGCGGCCCCGCCCCTCCCCCCCCCGCAGCCCGCCCAGGTGAGCGCCCCCCCCTCCCCCCTCCCCGGTTTCTCCTTTTTCCCGAGGTTTTCCCTCAATTCTGGGTTTTCCACTTTAATTTACTTTTTTCCCCTTTAAAATCCATTTTTTTCCTATTTTAATTCCATTTTTATCCCATTTAAATTCAATTTTTTTCCTTCTAAAATCCATTTTTTTTTCCCTATTTTAATTCCATTTTTCCCCCATTTAAAATCCTTTTTTTTTTCCACTTAAATTTAATTTCTTCCCCATTTTAATTCCATTTTGTTCCATTTAAAATCCATTTTCTTTCCGCTTAAATTTAATTTCTTTCCCATTTTAATTCCTTTTTTTTCCCATTTGAAATCCACTTTTCCCTGTTTTAATTCCATTTTTTTCCCCATTTAAATTCCATTTTTTTTCCTATTTAAAATCCATTTTTTCCCTGTTTTATTTCCATTTTTTTCCCCATTTAAATTCAATTTTTTTCCATTTAAAATCCATTTTTTTCCCTATTTTAATTCCATTTTTCCCCCATTTAAAATCCTTTTTTTTTCCACTTAAATTTAATTTCTTTCCCATTTTAATACCATTTTTTTCCCATTTAAAATCCATTTTTTTCCCTGTTTTAATTCCATTTTTATCCCATTTAAAATCCATTTTTCCCTGTTTTAATTCCATTTTTCCCCATTTAAAATCCATTTTTTCCCTTTAAAATCCATTTTTTCCCTATTTTAATTCCATTTTTCCCCCATTTAAAATCCTTTTTTTTTCATTCAAATTTAATTTCTTTCCCATTTCAATTCCATTTTTCCCGCCTGACTTTCAAGGTTTTCCCCCTTTAATTCAGTTTTTTTCCCCTTTAATTCCATTTTCCTCCTTAAATTCCAATTTTCCCCTCTTTATTTCCACTTTTCCCCCTAAATTGGATTTTTCTTTCTTGATTTCCAAGGTTTTTCTTCTTTAATTCCATTTTTTCCCAATTTATTTATTTCTGTTTTTCCCTTTTGGGCTCTCCCTCTTTCCCAGCTCCAGGAATTTTCTGGGATTTTCCCAATTTTTTCCCCATTTTTCTCCAATTATTTCAAAAATGGAAATTTCCCCTATTTTTGCCTATTTTTCTCCAGTTCTTCCCCATTTTCTCCAATTTATTGCGATTTTCTCACAATTCTTTCCCATTTTCCTCTCATTTTTTTTCTGATTTTTTCCCATTTTTTTCCCCAATTCTTTCTCTTTTTCTCCTTTTTTTTTTCCATTGCCCTGAATTTTTCCCAATTTTTTCCCATTTTTTCCCGATTTTTTCCCATTTTTTTCCCAATTTTTCCCCGATTTTCTCCCATTTTTCCCAATTTTTTCCCAATTTTTCTCCCATTTTTCCCAATTTTTTCCCATTTTTTCCCCATTTTTTCCCCATTTTTTCCCATTTTTTCCCGTTTTTTCCCAATTTTTTCCCAATTTTTTTCCCCATTTTTTCCCAATTTTTTTCCCCATTTTTTCCCCGATTTTTCCCCATTTTTTCCCATTTTTTCCCATTTTTTCCCCGTTTTTTCCCAATTTTTTTCCCATTTTTTCCCCATTTTTTCCCATTTTTTCCCCAATTTTTTCCCCAATTTTTTCCCAATTTTTCCCAATTTTTTCCCATTTTTTCCCAATTTTTTCCCATTTTTTCCCCATTTTTTCCCCGATTTTTTCCCAATTTTTTTCCCATTTTTTCCCCATTTTTCCCAATTTTTTCCCCATTTTTTCCCCGTTTTTTCCCCATTTTTTCCCCATTTTTTCCCAATTTTTTCCCCGTTTTTTCCCCATTTTTTCCCATTTTTTCCCATTTTTTTCCCCGTTTTTTCCCATTTTTTTCCCTATTTTTTCCCCGTTTTTTCCCAAATTTTTCCCAATTTTTTCCCCTATTTTTTCCCATTTTTTCCCCATTTTTTCCCAATTTTTCCCCATTTTTCCCATTTTTCCCGTTTTTTCCCATTTTTTCCCCATTTTTTCCCAATTTTTTCCCATTTTTTCCCCGTTTTTTCCCAATTTTTTCCCCGTTTTTTCCCATTTCTTCCCTGATTTTTTCCATTTTTTCCCCGTTTTTTCCCCATTTTTTCCCCGTTTTTCCCCCATTTTTTCCCAATTTTTTCCCAATTTTTTCCCATTTTTTCCCCATTTTTTCTCCATTTTTTCCCCATTTTTTCCCCATTTTTTCCCCGATTTTTTCCCATTTTTTTCCCATTTTTTCCCCAATTTTTCCCAATTTTTTCCCCATTTTTTCCCAATTTTTTCCCATTTTTCCCCATTTTCCCGCAGGCGAAGCCGTCGGGGCTCAAGGGCCCCCCCCAACCCCCGGCGGGGGGGAAGGGACCCCCGGCCCCGCCCACGGTGAGTCCCAAAATCCCAAAAATTATCCCAAAATTACCCCAAAATCCCAAAAATCACCCCAAAATCCCAGAAAATTACCCCAAAATCAAAAAAAATTACCCCAAAATCCCAACAAATTACCCCAAAATCCCAAACATTCACCCCAAAATCCCAAAAAATCACCCAAAAATTACCCCAAAATCCCAAAAATCACCCCAAAATCCCCAAAATCACCCCAAAATCCCAAAAAATCACCCCAAAATCCCAAATTTACCCCAAAATCCCAACAATTACCCCAAAATTCCAAAAAATCACCCCGAAAATCCACAAAATCTGGGAATTGTCCCAAAATCCCAAACATTCACCCCGAAATCCCAAAAATGACCCCAAAATCCCAAAAAATTACCCCAAAATCCCAAAAAATCACCCCAAAATCCCAAAAATTATCCCAAAATCCCAAAAATTACCCCAAAATTCACCCCAAAATCTGGGAATTGTCCCAAATTCCCAAACATTCTCCCCAAATTCCCAAAATTCACCCCAAAATCCCAAAAATTCACCCCAGAATCCCTCAAATTCACCCAAAATCCTGGAATTCACCCAAAATTCACCCCAAAATTCACCCCAAAATTCACTCCAAATTCTTGGGAATTGTCCCAAAATTCACCCCAAAATCCTAAAATGCACCCCAAAATCTGGGAATTTACCCCTGTTTCCTGGAATTCACTCAAAACCTGGGAATTCTCCCAAAAGCCCCAGAATTCACCTCAAAATTCTTGGGAATTTTCCCAAAATCTGGGAATTCTCCCCAAAATCTGGGAATTCCTCCCAAAACTTGGCAACTGACCCAAATTCTTGGGAATTCTCCCTAAATCCGGGGATTTCGCCCCAAAATTCTCGGGAATTGCCCCAAAATCCCAGGATTTCTACCCATAGTTTTGGGATTTCCCCCCAAATTTGGGAATTTTCCCGAATTCCCGGGATTTTCCCCCCAAATTTGGGAATTTCCCAAAATCCCCCAATTTCACCCCAAATTTGGGATTTTCCCAAATTCCCGGGATTTCCCCCCAAATTTGGGAATTTCCCAAATTCCCGGGATTTCCCCCAAATTTGGGAATTTCCCCAAATTCCCGGGATTTCCCCCAAATTTGGGAATTTCCCCAATTCCCGGGATTTCCCCCAAATTTGGGAATTTCCCCAATCCCCGGGATTTCCCCAAAATTTGGGAATTTCCCAAAATCCCGGGATTTCCCCCAAATTTGGGATTTCCCGATCTCTCCCAGCTGGAGCCGAAGGTGCCGCTGAAGAAAGCGCCGGCGCTGCAGCCCAGCAAGGAGGCCTGGTAGGGACTGGGGGGACTGGTTTGTACTGGGATTGAACTGGGAGGGACTGGGAGGGACTGGGATTGACTGGGATTGAACTGGGAGGGACTGGGGGAGCTGGTTTATACTGGGGGGACTGGGAGGGACTGGGATTGAACTGGGAGTGACTGGGGGTCACTGGTTTATACTGGGAGGGACTGGGAAGGACTGGGATTGAACTGGGAAGGACTGGGATAAACTGGGAGGGACTGGGAATGAACTGGGAGGGACTGGTTTATACTGGGAGGGAGCTAGGAGTGAACTGGGGAAACTGGGAGAGAACTGGGAGGGAAGTGGGATAAACTGGGAGGGACTGGGAAGGACTGGTTTATACTGGGATTGAACTGGTAGGGACTGGGATTGAACTGGGAGGGACTGGGAGGGACTGGGAGTGACTGGGAATGGACTGATTTATACTGGGATGGACTGGGAGGGAGTGGGATTGAACTGGGAGGGACTGGGAGGGACTGGGAATGAACTAGAGGTTACTGGTTTATACTGGGAGGGACTGGGAGGGACTGGGATTGAACTGGGAGGGACTGGGCGGACTGGTTTATACTGGGAGGGACTGGGATTGATCTGGGGGTTACTGGTTTATACTGGGAGGGACTGGGATAAACTGGGATGGACCGGGAGGGACTGAGAGGGAATTGGGGGGGACTGGGATGAACTGGGAGGGAACTGGGATGAACTGGTTTATACTGGGAGGGACTGGGATTGAACTGGGATGGACTTGGAGGGACTGGGATTGAACTGGGAGGGTCTGGGAGGGAACTGGGTTATACTGGGAGGGACTGGGAGGGACTGGGCGACTGGGATTGAACTGGGACAAACTGGGAGGGACTGGGATTGAACTGGGAGTGACTGGGGGTTACTGGTTTATACTGGGAGGGACTGGGATTGAACTGGGAGGGGACTGGGAAGGACTGGGATAAACTGGGAGGGACTGGGATTGACCTGGGGGTTACTGGTTTATACTGGGATGGACTGGGAGGGACTGGGATTGAACTGGGAGTGACTGGGAATGAACTAGAGGTTACTGGTTTATACTGGGAGGGACTGGGATATACTGGGATTGAACTGGGAGGGACTGGGATTGAACTGGGAGGGACTGGGAGGGAACTGGTTTATACTGGGAGGGACTGGGATTGAACTGGGAGGGACTGGGATAAACTGGGAGGGAATGGGAATGAATTAGAGGTTACTGGTTTATACTGGGAGAGACTGGGATTGACTGGGAGAAACTGGGAGGGACGGGGGGTTACTGGTTTATACTGGGATTGAATTGGGAGTGACTGGGAGGAATTGGGGGTTACTGGTTTATCCTGGGAGGGACTGGGATTGAACTGGGAATGAACTGGGAGGGACTGGGATGGACTGGGATCAAACTGGGAGGGACTGGGATTGACCTGGGGTTACTGGTTTATACTGGGAGTGACTGGGTTATACTGGGAGGGACTGGGAGGGGTTAATGGGATTGAACTGGGATGGGACTGGTTTATACTGGGAGGGCGTTGGAACAAACTGGGACAAACTGGGATTGCCCTGGGGGTCACTGGTTTATACTGGGAGAGACTGGGATTGAACTGGGATTGAACTGAGAGGGACTGGGGGGCACTGGGAGGTAACTGGGATTACCCTGGGGGTTACTGGTTTATACTGGGAGGGACTGGGATTGAACTGGAAGGAATTGGGGGTTACTGGTTTATACTGGGAGGGACTGGGATCAAACTGGGCCATTTCACCCAGAACCGCTCCAAAACGGGGAATTTCTGTCCCAAAAACTGTGAATTTCCCTCCATATCCCCCCCAAAATCCACCAATTTCCCTCCGTGTCCCTCCCAAAAACGTTGAATTTTCTCCATCCCCCTCCCAAAAATGGGAATTTCCTCCGTCTCCCCCCCAAAACGTGGAATTTCCCGGGATTTCCCGTTTTTGCCGGGATTTGCCCCAATCTGTGTTCCCGCCCCGTTTCAGCCTCCTGGAGCAGCTGCACCGGCACCAGGGCGCCGTCCTGCAGCCCGAGCTGCGCGCGCCCTTCCGATCGCTGGGCGACGCCCTCAGGAGGCTGCTGCCCTATCACGTGTACCAGGGGGTGCTACCGGGGGAGCAGGAGTGCCAGAGAGGTATTTATATCGCGATAGTTGTGATAGTGAATGGGGACATTGCGATAGTCATTGGGGATATCGTAGTACTGGGGTTAATGGGGACGCCCTCAGGAGGCTGCTGCCCTATCACGTGTACCAGGGGGTGTTACCTGGAGAGTCTGAATGTCAGAGAGGTGAGGATATCGCGATAGTCATGATAGTCATTGGGGTTAATGGGGACGCGCTCAGGAGGCTGCTGCCCTACCACGTGTACCAGGGGGTGTTACCTGGGGAGCAGGAGTGTCAGCGAGGTATTGATATCGCGATAGTCGCGATAGTGAATGGGGTTATCGCGATAGTCATTGGGGATATCGCGATATTGGGGACGCCCTCAGGAGGCTGCTGCCCTACCACGTGTACCAAGGAGTGTTACCTGGAGAATCCGAATGTCAGCGAGGTATTTATATCGCGATAGTCGCGATAGTGAATGGGGGTATCACGATAGTCATTGGGGTTAATGGGGATATCGCGATAATGGGGATGCACTGAGGCGGCTGCTGCCCTACCACGTGTACCAGGGGGTGCTGCCGGGGGAACAGGAGTGCCAGAGAGGTGAGGATATCGCGATAGTCGCGATAGTCATTGGGGTTAATGGGGATATCGGGGACAATGGGGACGCGCTCAGGAGGCTGCTGCCCTACCACGTGTACCAAGGAGTGTTACCTGGAGAATCCGAATGTCAGCGAGGTATTTATATCACGATAGTCGCGATAGTCATTGGGGTTAATGGGGATATCGCAATAACGGGGACGCGCTCAGGAGGCTGCTGCCCCACCACGTGTACCAGGGGGTGTTACCCGGAGAGTCTGAGTGTCAGCGAGGTATTGATATCGCGATAGTCGCGATAGTGAATGGGGTTAATGGGGATATCGGGGACAATGGCGACGCGCTCAGGCGGCTGCTGCCCTACCACGTGTACCAGGGGGTGTTACCTGGGGAGCAGGAGTGCCAGCGAGGTTTTGATATCGCGATCTAATTAATTAATTAATTGATTAATGAATTCCCCGATGGGATTGGGGTCGCAGTGGACGAGGAGTTCGAGGCGGTGTCGGAGCAGCTCCTGCGCCGCACCCGGGCCATGCTGAACAAATACCGGCTGCTGCTGCTCGAGGAGTCCCGGGTGAGACCCCCAAATATCCCCCCCAAAATATCCCTGAGACCCCAAAATATCCCTGAGACCCCAAAATATCCCCCAAATATCCCTGGGACCCCCAAAAACCCCCTGGGACCCCCCAAATTCCCACCAGGCCATGCTCAACAAATACCGGCTGCTGCTGCTCGAGGAGTCCCGGGTGAGACCCCCAAACATCCCTGAGACCCCCAAATATACCCCCAAATATCCCTGAGACCCCAAATCCCCCCTGGGACCCCCAAATCCCCCCTGGGACCCCCCAATTCCCACCCGGGCCATGCTCAACAAATACCGGCTGCTGCTGCTCGAGGAGTCCCGGGTGAGACCCCAAACATCCCCCCAAATATCCCTGAGACCCCCAAACATCCCTGAGACCCCCTGGGACCCCAGGGACCCCCAAATCCCCCCTGGGACCCCCAAATCCCACCCGGGCCATGCTCAACAAATACCGGCTGCTGCTGCTCGAGGAGTCCCGGGTGAGACCCCCTGAGACCCCCCCAAAATATCCCTGAGACCCCCAAATATCCCTGAGACCCCAAATCCCCCCTGAGACCCCCAAACATCCCCCCAAACATCCCTGAGCCCCCTGAGACCCCCAGGGACCCCCAAATCCCCCCCGGGACCCCCCAAATCCCACCCGGGCCATGCTCAACAAATACCGGCTGCTGCTGCTCAAGGAGTCCCGGGTGAGACCCCCAAACATCCCCCAAATATCCCTGAGACCCCAGAGACCCCCAGGGACCCCCCAATTCCCCAAACCCCCTGAACCCTCAGGACCCCCAGGACAATCTTGGGGACCCCCTGAACTTCCCACCAAGACCACTGGGACCCCCCAGGACCCCCAAACACCCAGGACCCCCCCAGGACCCCCAATTCTCCAAACCCTCCCAAGACCCCCGGGACCCCCTGATTTCCCTGGGAGCCCCCAAAGCCTCCCGGGACCCCCCGGGACCCCCAGGACAATCTCGGGGACCCCCGGGACGATTTTGGGGACCCCTGAACTTCCCCCCAAGACCACTGGGACCCCTCCAGGACCCCCCAAACACCCAGGACACCCCCCAGGACCCCCAATTCCCCAAACCCCCTGAACCGCCCGGGACCCCCCAAACTCCTGGGACCCCCGAGACCCCCAGAATTATGTCGGGGACCCCCGGGACCTCCAGGACGATGTCAGGACCCCCTGAACCCTCCCTGGACCCCCTGGGACCCCCAGGACCCCCGGGACCCCCAGGACCCCCGGGACGATTTCGGGGACCCCCAGGACAATCTCGGGACCCCCTGAACTCCCTGGACCCCCAGGACCCCTGAGACCCCCAGGACCCCCAATCCCCTGAACCCCCCAAACCCCCTGAACCGCCCGGGGCCCCCCAAACCCCCTGAACCGCCCGGGGCCCCCTGAACTCCCTGGACCCCCTGGGACCCCCAGGACGATGTCGGGGCCCCCCCGAGTGACCCCGCGTTGTCCGGCAGCGCTCGAGCCCCTCGGCGGAGATGGTGATGATCGATCGCATCTTCATCCAGGAGGAGAAAACGGCGCTGGCGCTCGACCGGCAGCTGGCGCGGGACCGGCCCGGTGAGAGAGCGGGATAAAAACCGGGATAAAAACCGGGATAAACTGGGATAAACGGGGAGGGATCCATGGGAATGGGACCGGCAGCTGGCACGGGACCGGCCCAGTGAGAGAAACTGGGATAAAAACAGGGATAAACTGGGATAGACCGGGATAAACCGGGATAAACCGGGATAAACGGGGAGGGATCCATGGGAATGGGACCGGCAGCTGGCGCGGGACCGGCCCGGTGAGAGACTGGGATAGACCGGGATAAAAACCGGGATAAACCGGGATAAACGGGGGCAAAAACCCAGATAGACCGGGATAAACTGGGGCAAAAACCGGGATAAACTGGGATAAACTGAGATAAACCAGGATAAACTGGGATAAACGAGGGCAAAATTCCGGATAAACCGGGATAAACCGGGATAAACTGGGATAAACAGGGTGGGATCCATGGAATGGGACCGGCAGCTGGCGCGGGACCGGCCCGGTGAGGGAAACCGGGATAAACCGGGATAGACCGGGATAAACAGGGATAAACTGGGATAAATGGGGGCAAAAACCGGGATAAACTGGGATAAACTGGGATAAACAAGGGCAAAAACCAGGATAAACAGGGTGGGAATGGGTAGGAATCCCAGGAATGGGGCGGGAATTGGGCAGGATCCATGGAAATGGGGCGGGGCTTATGGAAATAGGGAGGGAATCCCCAGGGATGGGGTTGGAATCCCGGGAATGGGGCGGGAATCCCCAGGGATGGGGCGGAGCTTATGGAAATGGGGCGGGGTTTATGGAAAAGGGGCGGGGCTTATGGAAATAGGGGATGGAATCCCCAGGGATGGGGTCGGAATCCCGGGAATGGGGCGGGGTTTATGGAAATGGGGCGGGGTTTATGGAAAAGGGGCGGGGCTTATGGAAATAGGGAGGGAATCCCCAGGGATGGGGTTGGAATCCCGGGAATGGGGCGGGAATCCCGGTGGGAATGGGGCGGGGCTTATGGAAATGGGGCGGGGTTTATGGAAATGGGGCGGAGTTTATGGAAATAGGGAGGGAATCCCCAGGGATGGGGTTGGAATCCCGGGAATGGGGCGGGAATGGGGCGGGAATTGGGGTCAGAATCTCGGAAAACGGGGCTGGGATTCACGGGGGTGTCGGGGTGGAACTTTTGGGGTTCGGGATGGAATTTTTTGGGGTTCAATGAGGAATTTTTGGGATTTGGGGTGGAATTTTTGGGTTCAGGGTGGAATTTTTGGATATGGGGGGAATTTTTGGGATTTGGGGGGAATTTTTGGGGTTTGGGATGGAATTTTTGGGATTTGGGGTGGAATTTTTGGGATTTGGGGGGAATTTTTGGGGTTCAGGGGGAATTTTTGGGGTTCGGCACCAATTCTGAGAATTCACCCAAAAGTCTGAACAAAAACGGGGTCATCAAAGGGCCAACTAAAGGTCAATTAAAGGTCAATTAAAGGGGTTAATCAAAGGCCAAATAAGGGTCAATTAAAGATCAATTAAGGGCCAAGTAAAGGGGAAAATCAAGGGCCAATTGAAGGACAACTAAGGATCAATTAAAGGGGAAAATCAAGGGCCAATTAAGGGTAAATTAAAGGTCAATTAAGGGGAAAGTCAAGGGCCAATTAAGGGCTAATTAAGGGTCAATTAAGGGGTCAATCAAGGGCCAATTAAAGGGCAATTAAGGGCCAAGTAAAGAGGAAAGTCAAGGGCTTATTAAGGACTAATTAAGGGTCAATTAAAGGGGTCAATCAAGGCCCAATTAAAGGGCAATTAGGGCACGTAAAGGGAAAGTCAAGGCCAATTAAGGACTAATTAAGGGTCAATAAAAGGGCAATTAAAGGAAAAATCAGGGGCAATTAAGGGTCAATTAAAGATCAATTAAGGGCCAAGTAAAGGGGAAAGTCAAGGGCTTATTAAGGACTAATTAAGGGTCAATTAAGGGGTCAATCAAGGCCCAATTAAAGGGCAATTAAGGGTCAATTAAAGATCACTTAAGGGCCAAGTAATGGGGTCAATCAAGGGCCAATTAAAGGGCAATTAAGGGTCAATTAAAGGGGAAAATCAAGGGCCAATTAAGGGTCAATTAAAGGTCAATTAAGGGCCAAGTAAAGGGGAAAGTCAAGGGCCAATTAAGGGCTAATTAAGGGTCAATTAAAGGGCAATTAAAGGGGAAAATCAAGGGCCACTTTAGGGTCAATTAAAGGTCAATTAGGGGTCAAGTTAAGGGGAAAGTCAAGGGTCAATTAAGGGCTTATTAAGGGTCAATTAAAGGGGAAAATCAAGGGCCAATTAAGGGTCAATTAAAGGTCAATTAAGGGCCAATTAAGGGCTAATTGAGGCTCAATTAAAGGGGTCAATTAAGGGTCTCTGCAGGGTCCTGCTGCAGCCTCCGGATCTTTGGGATTTTTGGGATGAATCCCGCGGGAAAAGGGAAATTTTTGGGCAGGGCTAAAAAAGGAAAATTGCCCTCATTAACATGCAAATGAGCTCTAACGAACGACCCCTCTCCTTTTGCCTTGCAGACGATTACGTCACCTCCTCCTCCTCCTCCTCCTCCTCCTCCTCCTCCTCATCTTCCTCCCGCTCCCACCCCCCCCCCCTCCTCCTCCTCCTCCTCCTCCTCCTCCTCCTCGCTGCCCCTCCCCCAGCCCTCCCCCGCCCCTCCCCCTCCCGCCCCTCCCCCCCCGGCGCCCCCCAAGCTGCTGATCAAGCACGGGGGGGGCTCCCCCAGCGTCACGTGGTTGGGGGATTCCCCGAGGGGCGTGGCCGGGGGCGGGGCCGGGTCAGGGGGCGGGGCCTCCTGCCGGGGGGCGGCGGAGGAGGAGGAGGCGCTGCCGGCGCGGAGCCGCCCGCCCATGATGAAGACGTACGAGGCGCGGAGCCGCATCGGCCTCAAGCTGAAGATCAAGCAGGAGGCCGGGCTGAGCAAGGTCATTCACAACACGGCGCTGGATCCGCCCGGCATCATCCCCACCGCCATGACGGCCGGGATCCGCCAGCACCGACCGGCACCGGGCCCGCATCCACCACCACCACAACAACCACAGCAACAGCTGAATGGATCCCTGGAGAAAAAACCCCCGGTACCGGTACCGGTGTCGGTGGGAAACACCGGGAGCGGGACGGCGGCACCGTGCAGGCTGCCACTGAGGAAAACCTACCGGGAGATCAACCGGGATAACATCATCAACCGGGATATCGTCATCAACCGGGAGCATCACCGGGAGCGGGAGCATCACCGGGATGTGAACCGGGAGCATCACCGGGATGTGAACCGGGAGAGGGAGCATCACCGGGAGCTGAACCGGGAGCATCACCGGGACGTGAACCGGGCCGAGCCCCCTCCGCGCTCAGAACGGCGCCCGGTGCTGGCGGGGCTGCGCCGGGAGCCCGGCAAGGGCCCCCCCGAGGAGCCGTCGGACGGCGAGGATGAGGAGGAGGAGGATGAGGAGGAGGAAGAGGATGATGAGGAGGATGAGGAGGAGGAGGAGGAGGAGGAGGAGGAGGAGGAAGGCTGCGGGACGTGGGGCGGGAAGCGGCGCCGCGCCGAGGCCGAGGTGGACACGGCGTCGTTCAGCAGCGACAGCCCCCAGGACGATTCGCTGAGCGAGCACCTGCAGAGCGCCATCGACAGCATCCTCAACCTGCAGCAGCCGCGCGGCACCGGGACAGGAACGGCAACACCGGGAACAACACCGGGAATGGCACCGGGAATGGCGACACCGGGAACACCGGGAATGGCGGCGGCACCCGGAGCCCTCGTGCCCCCCCCCAGCCACAACGGCGGCCTCGGAGCCGCCCGGACGTGCACGAGATGACGGCGGGAGGGGGGGAAAGGACACCGGGATGGGGACACCGGGATAGCGCCGGGATCTGACCGGGATCTGACCGGGATAACACCGGGATGTGACCGGGATAACGCCGGGATCTGACCGGGATAACGCCGGGATAACGCCAGGAACGGGATCGGACTGGGGTCTGACCGAGATCACACCGGGATCTCACCGGGATCTGACCTGGATAACGCCGGGATAACACCGGGAAATCACCGGGAACAGGATCAGACCGGGATCCAGGACGGACGGGACCCCGGGGTCTGACCGGGATACCGGGATCGGGTCACCGGCATCAGGAGCTGACCGGGATCACACCGGGATAACGCCGGGATAACGCCGGGATATCACCGGGATAACACCGGGATAACACCGGGATAACACCGGGATAACGCCGGCAACGGGATCGGACCAGGAACGGGACACCGGGAATGGGACCTGACCGGGATCCAGAACGGAACCGGGACACCGGGAACGGGATCGGGATCAGGAGAGCCGGATCCAACCGGGATCCAACCGGGATCCAACCGGGAACGGACTGGGATTGGGACAGCGGGAACGGAACGGGATCAGCAATGGAACGGGATTGGGATTGGGAACGGGATCGGGATTGGGATTGGGATGGGATTGGGACACCGGGAATGGCCATTGGGATCGGGACATTGGGATCAGAACGGGACCGGGACACCGGGAACGGACGGGATTGGGATGCTGGGAATGGACTGGGACCGGGAATGGAACGGGAACGGGATTGGGAATGGGAATGGGATTGGGATTGGGAACAGGGCAGGAATGGGAATGGGAATGGACCAGGATTGGATTGGGAGCAGGAATGGGAATGGGAACGGGAACAGACTGGGATCCCGGGAATGGGATTGGGATCAGGAATGGGATCCCGGGAATGGAGCAGGGATGGGATCGGGAATGGGATCAAAGCCGGGTCCCAGGATTGGGATTGGGAATGGGAATGGGAATGGACCGGGATTGGATTGGGATTGGGATTGGATTGGGATTGGGAGCAGGAATGGCCCAGGAATGGGAACGGGATCGGGAATGGGATCCCAGGAATGGAGCAGGAACGGGATTGGGAACGGGATCAGGAACAGGATCAAAGCAGGGTCCCAGGAATGGGATCGGGATCAGGATCAGACCGGGATTGGGAACAGGATTGGGCTGGGATTGGGATTGGGATCAGGAACGGACCAGGATTGGGAGCGGGATTAGACCAAATGGAATGAATTTGGATTGGGAACAGGGTGGGAATGGGAATGGGAATGGACCAGGATTGGATTGGGATTGGGATCAGGAATGGGATTGGGATCAGACTGGGATCCTAGGAATGGATTGGGATTGGGAACAGAGCGGGAATGGGAATGGACCAGGATTGGATTGGGATTGGGATCAGGATTGGGATTGGAATGGAAATGGGAATGGAAATGGACCAGGAATGGGATTGGGAACGGGATCAGGATTGGGATTGGCAATGGGATCACACCGGGATTGGGATCGGGAAATTTGGGAATGTGGGATCGGCCCCGGGATGGGAAAAGACCCCAAATCCATCGGGATCGGGATGGGAAAAAACCCCAAAGTCCCAAAATCTCAATTTTCCTCAAAAAACCCCAGGTTTAGTCCCCAAAATCTCATTTCTAAATCCCAAATTCCCATTTTTAAATCCCAAAATCCTTTTTTTTTTTTTTCCCCCCCCCACCCCAATTCCCATTTTTAACCCTTTCCCTCCCATTTTTTTCTCCAAAATTTGAGGGGTTTTTAACCCTTTTTTTCCCAAATTTGGGGATTTTTTGGATCATTTCCATCCCAAAATTTGGGGGTTTTTTTAAACCCTTTGTCCCCAGAAATTTGGATTTTTTTTAACCCTTTTCCTCCTATTTTTCCCCCAAAATTTGAGGATTTTTTTAACCTTTTTTTCCCATTTTCATCCCGAATTTGAGGGGTTTGTAACTCTTTCCATCCCGAAATTTGTTTTTTTTTTAACCCTTTTCCCAAAAATTTTAGGGGTTTTATTTAACCCTTTCCATCCCAAAATTTGGAATTTCTTTAACCTTTTCCCTCCCATTTTTATCCCAAAATTTGGGGGATTTTTTAACCCTTTTTTCCCATTTTTTCCCAAAATTTTGGGGGTTTTTTAACCATTTCCCTCTCGAAATTTGGGGGGTTTTTTTAATCCCTTCCCTCCCATTTTTATCCCGAAATTTGGGGGTTTTTTTCCCTTTTTTTTTCCCAAAATTTGGGATTTTTTTCCCCATTTTTATCCCGAAAATTGGGGGTTTTTTCCCATTTTTATCCCAAAATTTGGGGGGGGTTTTTTCCCATTTTTATCCCGAAATTTGGGGGTTTTTTCCCATTTTTATCCTTAAATTTGGGGGGGGTTTATTTCCCATTTTTATCCCAAAATTTGGGGTTTTTTTTCCCTTTTTTTTCCCCAAAATTTGGGATTTCTTTTCCCCATTTTTATCCCGAAATTTGGGGGTTTATTTCCCATTTTTATCCCAAAATTTGGGGGGTTTTTTCCCATTTTTATCCCAAAATTTGGAGGGTTTTTTTCCCATTTTTATCCCGAAATTTGGGGTTTTTAACCCTTTCCCTCCCGCTGTCCCGGCCTCCCTGGGGGGATTTTTGGGGTCGGTTCCCGGATTTTTTGGGCCGGAAGGAAATTCCCGGAATTTTCCCGGCTGGAATTTTGTACTGTATTTATTGTCCATAGCGCGTTTTTTAAGGAATTCCGGACATTTACTATTTCTGTGTAAATTAAAATCGCTTTTAATTAACCAACGCCTCATTAATGGAATCATTCATTAAAGGGTTAATGGAGGAAACCGCGGGAAAGGGAAAATTCCCAAAAAAATGGGAATTTGGGAGGGGGGGGGCTGGGGGGGATTTGGGATTTTTGGGGAATTTTTGGGGTTTGGGATCTTTGGAATTTTTGGGGTTTTTGGAATCTGATATTTTGGGGTTTTTTGGGGATTTTTGGGGTTTGGAAATTTCGAGATTTTGGGGATTTTTTTGATTGTTGAGGTTTGAGATTTCTGGGATTTTTTAATTTTTGGAGTTTGGGGATTTGGGGGATTTTTAGTGGGTTTGGGATTTTTGGCATTTTTGGGATTTTGGGGTTTCTTCGGATTTTTGGGGTTTGGGATTGTTGGAATTTTTGGGGTTTGGGGTTTTGGGGGTTTTTGGGGATTTTTGGAGTTTTTGGGATCTTTGGAATTTTTGGGGTTTTTGGAATCTGAGATTTTGGGGTTTTTTGGGATTTTTGGGGTTTGGAAATTTGGAGATTTTTGGGATTTTTTTTATTGTTGAGGTTTGGGATTTCTGGGATTTTTTGATTTTTGGTGGGTTTGGGATTTTTGGCATTTTTGGGGTTTTTTGGCATTTTTAGCATTTTGGAGGTTTGGGATTTTTTGGGGTTTTTGGGATTTAGGGTTTGAAATCTTTGGGGCTTTGTGGGATTTTTTTTTTAATTTTGGGGATTTTTGGGGTTTGGGATTTTTTGCGATTTTTGGGATTTTTATTTTTGGGGTTTGGGATTTTGGGGGTTTTGGGATTTTTGGGATTTTTGGGATTTTGGGGTTTCTTTGGATTTTTGGGGTTTGGGATTTTTGGGATTTTTGGGGTTTGGGATTTTTGGATTTTTGGGATTTTTGGGATTTTTGGGTTTTGGGGGCTTTTGGGGATTTTTGGCTTTTTTGACATTTTTGGGATTTTGCGGGGGGGGTTGAGATTTTGGGGGTTTTTAGGGATTATTGGGGGATTTTTGGAATTTTGGGGGGTTTGGGATTTTTGGGATTTCTGAGATTTTTCAGGCTTGGAATTTGGGGATTTTTGGGATTTGGGGATTTTTGGGATTTGGGGATTTTTGGGGTTTCTTGGGAGTTTTGGAATTTCTGGAGTTTTGGGGATTTTGGGGGTTTGGGATTTTTGGGATTTCTGGGATTTTTCGGGTTTGGGGTTTTTGGGGTTTGAGATTTTTGAGGTTTTTGGGGTTTTTTCAGAATTTTGAGATTTTGGGGGTTTTGGGGATTTTTTGATTTGGGATTTTTTGGGATTTTTTGGGGATTTTTGGATTTGGGATTTTTGGGGATTTTTGGATTTGGGATTTTTTGGGATTTTTGGGGATTTTTGGGGATTTTTGGATTTGGGATTTTTGGGATTTTTGGGGATTTTTGGATTTGGGATTTTTGGGGATTTTTGGGGATTTTTTTGATTTTTGGATTTGGGATTTTTGGGGATTTTTGGGGATTTTTGGATTTGGGATTTTGGGTATTTTTTGGGGATTTTTGGGATTTTTGGGGATTTTTGGAACCCCCTGGAAGGTTCTGGAACCCTTCGGGTCCCTCCCGCTCGTCCCTCGCTCCCCCCCCCAGGGCCCCCCCCAGCTTTAATTAATTAATTCATTAATTAACCCCGCCCCCCTCATTAACTCCCGCTGCTCTTTTATGGCGCAGCGCCGCCGGCGGGCGCGGCCTATGCTAATTTATGCTAATTTATGCAAATGAGCGGAGTTTTTTCAGCCCCTCCCGGAGGTTTCGGCGGCCACAGCGGCGCCCGCGGCTTTTGGGGCAAAATCGGCGGAAAAAAGGAGCGGAAAAAGCGCCGGGAAAAGGTCGGGAAAATAAAAATAAAGGAGGGGAAAAACCGGGGAAAAATCGGGGGAAAATCTGGGGAAAAAATCCGGAAAAAAAGGAAAAAAAAACGGGAAAAAAAGGGAAAAAAAACCCAGAAAAAAAATAAAAAAGGGGGGGAAAAAAGAGGACAAAAAGTCCCGGAAAAGAAAACTTCAGGAATAAAAAATCCGGGAAAAAAAAAAAAAAACTTTGTGAAAAACAAATCGGGGAAAAAAATCCGGAAAAAAAAAACTTTGGGAAAAAAAAAAAAACAAAAAACAAAAACTCGGGAGCGGCGCCGGCCCCGCCCCGGCCGCACCCAGGGGGGAAAATGGGAATTTTGGGGTGGAAAATGAAGAATTTTGGGGTGGAAAATGAAGAATTTTGAGGTGGAAAACCGGGGAATTTGGGGGCGGAAAAATGAGAAATTTGGAGTGGAAAAAAAAGGGATTTTTTGGGCGGAGAAATGAGGAGTTTTGGGGTGGAAAAATGGGAATTTTGGGCACAAAACTGGGGAGAGCAAAGGGATTTCCGTGGGATTGGGAGCGAGGAAATTCCGGGATTTTGGGGTTTCCGCCCCTTTGGGTGGGGAAAATTTGGGATTTCTTGGTTTTTTTTATTTTTCTGGGGGGAAAAATCCCCAAAATTCCCTTTTCCAGCAGGGAACCCCAAAAACTTCACATTCCGGATTCACTTTTATATTTAAAAAATCCTTTAAAATTCCCTTTTCCCGCTGGGATTCGTGGGAACAAAACCCCGGAATTTTGGGGTTTTTCTTTTCCTCCTTGTTTTTACAGGAAAATCCCCCCAAAATCCAGAAAAAAATCCTCATTTTTCACAGGGAAATCCCCAAAACTTCATTTTTTTTCCCTTATTTTGACAGGAAAACGCTCCCAGCGCCCTCATTTTCCCTCAGCTCCACCCTGAACTTTCACTCCTGGCTCCGATTTATGGAAAAAATTCCTCCCGCTCCGTTTTTTCCCTCCTTTTAAGGGAAAAGCTCCCGAAAACTTTGTTTTTCTCCCCATTTTTGCACAAAACCCCCTCCAATCCTCGTTTTTCCCCTCATTTTTCCAGCCCAGCTCCCAAAATCTCCTTTTTTCCCCCCCCTCCCTTTATTCTCTTTTCCCACCGGGATTTTTGAGGCTGAATCCCAAAAATTTGAATTTTTTTGGTGCCGTTTCCACCCAAAAGCCCCAAAATTCTCCTTTTTTGGGGGATCCAGGTGGGAATCCCTCCCCTCCCCCCCCATGGCTCCCCCCTCCAGCTGAGCCCCTCCCCCTTTTCCCATTTTTCCCATTTTTCCCATTTTTTCCCATTTTTTCCCATTTTTCTCTGGTTTTTTAAATTTTTTTCCCGGGTTTTTTCCCCTTTTTGCCTAAAATCCCCTAAAAAATCCCCTAAAAACCCATAAAAATCCCCCTAAAATCTCCTAAAATTCCCTAAAATCCCTTGAAGTCCCCTAAAATCCCCTGAAATTCCCTAAACCCGCCTAAAATCCCCTAAAATCCCCCCAAAACCCCCCAAAAACCCCCCTAAAACCCTCTAAAATCCCATAAAATCCCCCTAAAATTCCCCTAAAATCCACTAAAACTTTCCTAAAATCCCTCCAAAAACTCTAAACCTCCCTGTAAATCCCCACAAAACCCCATAAAATCCCCAAAACCCACCAAAAATCCCCCCTAAAACCCTATAAAAAACCCCTAAAAACCCCCCAAAACCCTCCAAAAAATCCCCAAATTGCCCCTAAAAGCCCCACAAAAAAACCCCAAAACCCCATAAAAATCCCCCTAAAACCCCACAAAACCCTCCAAAAAATCCCCCTTAAAACCCCATAAAACCCATAAGACCCCACAAAACCCCCACAAAAACCCCTTATAACCCCCCTAAGACCTCCTAAAACCCCACAAAACTCCCCTAAAGCCCCATAAAAAACCTCCTAAAACCCCACAAAACCCCCCAAATCCCCATAAAAAAAACCCAAAACCCCCAAAAAACCCCATAAAACCCCTCGAGATCCCCTCAAACCCCCAAAACCCTCCAAAAAATCCCCTTAAACCCCCACAAAAAGAACCCTAAAACCCCCAAAACCCACCAAAAGCCCCCCTAAAAGCCCCACAAAAAACCCCCAAATCCCCCCTAAAACCCCCATTAAAAAAACCCCAAATCTCCCCTAAAACCCCCATTAAAAAACCCTCGAGACCCCTAAAACCCCCCCAAAACCCTCCAAAAAATCTACCTTAAAAACCCCCCAAATCCCCCATAAAACCCCCCAAAAAACCCCATAAAACCCCTCCAGACCCCCTCAAACTCCCCAAAACCCTCCATAAAACCCCCTTAAACCCCCACAAAACCCCCCCAAATCCCCCATAAAAAAAACCCAAAACCCCCTAAAACCCCCATAAAAAAAAACCAAATCCCCCCTAAAAAACCCCCCAAACCCCCCTAAAACCCCCATTAAAAAAACCCAAACCCCCCCTAAAACCCCCCTAAAAAAACCCTAAAACCCCCCAAAACCCCCAAAAAATCCCCTTAAAAACCCCCAAAACCCCCTACAAACCCCCCTAAAACCCCCATTAAAATACCCCAAAAACCCCTCCAAAAAATCCCCCTTAAACCCCCATTAAAACCCCATAAAAACCTCATAAAACCCCCTAAAACCCCCCCAAAACCCCCCCAAATCCCCCATAAAAAAAACCAAATCCCTCCTAAAACCCCCCAAAACCCCTCTAAAACCCTATTTAATAAACCCTAAAAATCCCCTTAAATCCCCCCTAAAACCCCCATTAAAAAAACCCCAAAACTCCCAAAAAACACCCAAAAAAGCCCCCAAAAAACCCCAAATCCCCCCTAAAACCCCCATTAAAAACCCCCTGTACCCCCTGCCCCCCCCCCCGCCATGCTGCGCCGCCTCCGCCGCGGCCGCTCCCCGGCCCCGCTCTCCCTGTCCCCCCTCTCGGCCTCGCTGCTCTCCCTGTACCGCTCCAAGCTGCTCCCGGCCGAGGAGCTGCTGGCGCGGGCGGGGCTGCGCTGGCCCCCGCTGGGCGCCGCCGATTTCCAGGCCAAGCCCATGGTGCTGCTGCTGGGCCCGAGCTGCAGCGGGAAGAGCTCCCTGCTGCGGTACCTGCTGGAGGAGCCGGTGCCCGGCGCCAGCCTGGGCCCCGAGCCCAGCCCCGATGGCTTTGTGGCCGTGATGCACGGGCGGGAACCGGGGCTGATCCCGGGAAACGCCCTGGTGCTGGATGGCAGCAAACCCTTCCGGCAGCTGGAGGCCTTCGGGAGCGGCTTCCTCAACCGGTGAGTGGGGTGGGAACCACCTTGGGATGGGATCTGGGATGGGATCCATCAGGAACGGGTTCCTCAACCGGTGAGTGGGGTGGGAACCACCTTGAGATGGGTGGTGGGATCTGGGATGGGATCCATCGGCAACGGCTTCCTCAACCGGTGAGTGGGGATCCAACGGGAATGGGTGGTGGGATCTGGGATGGGTTCTGGGCTTGGATCCACCAGGAACGGGTTCCTCAACCGGTGAGTGGGGTCTGGGCTTGGATCCACCTTGGGACGTGGGATGGGATCTGTGGTGGGATCTGGGATGGGAACCACCAGGAATGGGTTCCTCAACCAGTGAGTGGGGATCCAACGGGAATGGGTGGTGGGATCTGGGATGGGAACCACCAGGAATGGGTTCCTCAACCGGTGAGTGGGGTGGGATCCACCTTGGGATGGGATCTGGGATGGGTTCATGGGCCTGGATCCACCAGGAACGGGTTCCTCAACCAGTGAGTGGGGATCCAGCGGGAATGGGTTCCTCAGCCGGTGAGTGGGGTTTGGGCTGAGATCTGGGATGGGAACCACCTTGGGATGGGATCTGTGGTGGGATCTGGGATCCACCAGGAACGGCTTCCTCAACCGGTGAGTGGGGTGGGATCCAGGGGGAACGGGTTCTGGGCTGGGATCCACCAGGAATGGGTTCCTCAACCGGTGAGTGGGGTTTGGGCTTGGATCCACCTTGGGATGGGATCTGGGATCCATCGGGAATGGGTTCCTCAACCAGTGAGTGGGGATCCAATGGGAATGGGTGGTGGGATCTGGGAGGGGATCCATCGGCAGCGGCTTCCTCAACCGGTGAGTGGGGTGGGAACCACCTTGAGACGTGGGATGGGATCTGGGATCCATCGGCAGCGGCTTCCTCAACCGGTGAGTGGGGATCCAGCGGGAATGGGTTCCTCAACCGGTGAGTGGGGTTTGGGGTGGGAACCAGCGGGAATGGGTTCCTCAACCGGTGAGTGGGGATCCAATGGGAATGGGTGGTGGGATCTGGGAGGGGATCCATCGGCAGCGGCTTCCTCAACCGGTGAGTGGGGTGGGAACCACCTTGGGATGTGGGATGGGATCTGGGATCCATCGGCAGCGGCTTCCTCAACCGGTGAGTGGGGATCCAGCGGGAATGGGTTCCTCAACCGGTGAGTGGGGTTTGGGGTGGGAACCAGCGGGAATGGGCTCCTCAACCGGTGAGTGGGCTGGGAACCACCCTGAGATGTGGGATGGGATCTGTGGTGGGATCTGGGCTTGGATCCACCAGGAATGGGTTCCTCAACCGGTGAGTGGGGTTTGGGCTGAGATCTGGGCTGGGATCCACCGGGAACAGGTTCCTCAACCGGTGAGTGGGGATCTACCTTGGGACGTGTGGTGGGATCTGGGATGGGATCCACCAGGAATGGGTTCCTCAACTGGAGAGTGGAGTGGATCAACCTAGGAATGGGTTCCTGAATTGGTGAGTGGGGTGGGATCCACCTTGGGATGGGTTCTGAGCTGGGATCCATCAGGAACCGGTGAGTTGGGATCTGGGCTGAGATCTGGGATGGGATCCACCAGGATCCACCTTGGGATGTGTGGTGGGATCTGAGCTGGGTTCTGGGCATGGATCCACCAGGAATGGATTTATTTGGGATTTATTTGGGATTTATTTTGGAGAAACTTTGGGTTTATTTGGGGTTTATTTTGTTTTTTTGGGGCTGTTTTTTTTGAGGGGTTTGTTTTGGGTTTATTTTGGGTTAATTTGGGTTTCTTTTGGATTTGTTTTGGGTTTATTTTGGATGCATTTTGAGTTTATTTTGGTGGGGGGTTTCTTTGTTTATTTTAGGTTTATTTGGGGTTTTTGGGGGGCTTTATTTTGGCGGTTTTTTTGGGCTTTATTTTGGGTTTATTTGGGGTTTATTTTGGGTTTATTTTGGGTTTTTTTGGTTTTTTTTTTTTGGAGTTTGTTTTGGGTTTATTTTGGATTTATTTGGGGTTTAATTTAGTTTTTTGGGTTGGTTTTTTGGGGGGGGTTTGGATTTATTTTGTATTTATTTTGGATTCATTTTGGGTTTATTTTGGATTTATTTTGGATTTATTTTGGGTTTTTTGGGCTGTTTTTTTTGGGGGTTATTCTGGGTTTATTTTGGGGTTATTTTGGGTTTTTTTGGCTGTTTTTGGGGGGTTATTTTGGATTTATTTTGGGTTTTTTGGGCTGGTTTTTTGGGGATTATTCTGGGTTTATTTTGGGTTTCTTTTGGGTTTTTTGGGCTGGTTTTTTGGGGGATTATTCTGGGTTTATTCTGGGTTTATTTTGGGTTTATTTTGAGTTATTTTGGGTTTATTTTCATTTCTTTTTTTGCTCCCCCAGGTTCGTTTGTGCCACCCTGAACAATCCGGTGCTGGAGAGCATCACCCTGATCGACACCCCCGGGATCCTGGCGGGGCCCAAGCACAGGGTCTGCAGGGGTAAGGGGGGTCTGAAATTGGGGAGGGGGCCCCGGAATTGGGGAGGGGTCCCCGGAATTGGGGGGGCCGAAAAAACCCCAAAAAAAAAAAAAAATCCCCCAAAAAATCTCCCAAAAATAAAAAAAAATCCCCCAAAAATCCCAAAAAATTCCCCCAAAAATCCCCAAAAAATCCCCCCAAAAATCCCGAAAAAATCCCCCCAAAATTAAAAAAAAATCCAAAAAAAATCCCCCAAAAAATCCCCAAAAATTCCCCAAAAAATCCCCAAAAAATCCCCAAAAAATCCCAAAAATATTCCATGGGAGGCGATCAGAAATTTGGCTGTGAAGGGGAGGGGGCCCCAAAATTGGGGAGGGGTCTCTGGAATTGGGGGGGGCCAAAAAAACCCCAAAAAAACAAAAAAATCCCCCAAAAATCCCCAAAAAATCCCCCAAAAATCCCCCAAAAATCCCCAAAAAATCCCCAAAAAATCCCCAAAAAATCCCCCAAAAAATCCCTCAAAAAATCCCCCAAAAAATCCCCAAAAAATCCCCCAAAAATCCCCAAAAATCCCCCCAAAAATCCCCCAAAAAATCCCCCAAAAATCCCTCAAAAAATCCCCAAAAAATCCCCCCAAAAATCCCCCAAAAATCCCCAAAAAATCCCCAAAAAATCCCCAAAAAATCCCCAAAAATCCCCCAAAAATCCCAAAAAAAAATCCCCCAAAAATCCCCCAAAAATCCCCAAAAAAATCCCCCAAAAATCAAAAAAAATTCCCCAAAAATCCCAAAAAATCCCCCAAAAATCCCCCAAAAATCCCCAAAAAAAACCCCAAAAAATCCCCAAAAACTCCCATGGGAGGCCATCAGAAATTTGGCTGTGAAGGGGAGGGGGCCCCGGAATTGGGGAGGGGTCCCTGGAACTGGGGGGAGAGAAAAAAACCCGAAAAAACCAAAAAAATCCCAAAAAAATCCCCCTAAAATTCCCCAAAAATCCCCCAAAAATCCCCAAAAAATCCCCAAAAAAATCCCCAAAAATCCCCAAAAAATTCCCCAAAAATCCCCCAAAAATCCCCAAAAAATCCCCAAAAAATCCCCAAAAATCCCCAAAAAATCCCCCCAAAAAATCCCAAAAATCCCCCCAAAATCCCCAAAAATCCCCAAAAAATCCCCCAAAAATCCCAAAAAAATCCCCCCAAAAATCCCCCAAAAATCCCCCAAAAAATTCCCAAAAATCCCCAAAAATCCCAAAAAAATCCCCAAAAAATCCAAAAAAATCCCCAAAAATCCCCCAAAAAATCCCCAAAAAATCCCCAAAAATCCCCAAAAAATCCCCAAAAAATCCCCCAAAAATCCCCCAAAAAATTCCCCAAAAAATCCCCCAAAAAATTCCCCAAAAAATCCCCAAAAATCCCCAAAAAATCCCCCCAAAAATCCCCCAAAAATCCCCCCAAAAATCCCCCCAAAAATCCCCCTAAAATTCCCCAAAAAAAATCCCCAAAAAATCCCCAAAAAATCCCAAAAAAAATCCCCAAAAAATCCCCAAAAAAATCCCCCAAAAAATC
This sequence comes from Zonotrichia leucophrys gambelii, assembly GCF_028769735.1. Taxonomy (NCBI): domain Eukaryota; kingdom Metazoa; phylum Chordata; class Aves; order Passeriformes; family Passerellidae; genus Zonotrichia; species Zonotrichia leucophrys. The sequence goes on along the minus strand of NW_026992516.1, from coordinate 7,589 downwards.
CCCCAAAAATCCCCCCAAAAATCCCCCAAAAAATCCCCCCAAAATCCCCCAAAAATCCCAAAAAATCCCCCAAAAATCCCTAAAAAATCCCCAAAAAACTCCCATGGGAGGTGATCAGAAATTTGTTTGTGAAGGGGAGGGGTCCCCGAAATTGGGGAGGGGTCCCCAAAACTGGGGAGGGGTCCCCAAAATTGGGGAGGGGTCCCCAGAATTGGGGGGAGCCGAAAAAAACCTGAAAAACCAAAAAAATCCCCAAAAAATCCCCAAAAAATCCCAAAAAAAATCCCCAAAAAATCCCCAAAAATCCCGAAAAAAATCCCCCAAAAAATCCCTAAAAATCCCCAAAAATCCCCAAAAAAATTCCCCAAAAATCCCCAAAAAATCCCGAAAAAATCCCGAAAAAATCCCCCAAAAAATCCCAAAAAATCCCCAAAAAATCCCCCCAAAAATCCACAAAAATCCCCCAAAAATCCCAAAAAAATCCCAAAAATATTCCATGGGAGACGATCAGAAATTCGTCTGTGAAGGGGAGGGGGCCCCGAATTTGGGGAGGGGTCCCCAAAATTGAGGAGGGGAATTGAGGAAATTTTGGATATTTGGAGGATTTTGGGGGGATTTTAGAGGGGATTTTGGGGTGTTCGGGTCGGATTTTGAGGCGTTATTTTGGATTTTGGATATTTTGGGGTGCTCGGAGCAGATTTTGAGGTATTTTTGAGGAATTTTAGGGTAATTTTGGGATATTTTGGGGATTTTTTGGGGTGCTCGGGACAGATTTTGAGGTGGTTTTCTGTGAATTTCAGCTATTTTGGGGTGTTCGGGGCAGAATTTGAGGCATTTTTTGGGAATTTTAGGTATTTTGGGGATATTTTAGGGTTTTTTGGGGTTCTCGGGCCCGATTTTGAGGCGTTTTGGGGGTAATTTTGGGGTTCTCGGGCCGGATTTTGAGTCGTTATTTTGAATTTCGGGAATTGTGCCCGGGGGGGCGTGGCCGGGGCGGGGGCGTGGCCAGGCTGGCAGGGGGCGGGGCGGGGCCGGGCAGGGGGCGGGGCCTGGCCGGGCAGGGGGCGTGGCCCCAAATTCCCGGGAATTTCGCCAATTTTCCAGGCGGGGCCCAACCCCCCCCCCACTTCCTCCCCCACCCCAAAATCCGGAACCGCCGGGGGGGAAAAGGGGGGGGTTGGGCCCCCATTTTTCCAGGCTACGACTTCCCGGCCGTGCTGCGCTGGTTCTTGGGTTGGATTTAAGATTTCCATCAGAATTTTGGGATCAAATCCCATTTTTCTCCAGGCCATGCTGTGCTGGTTCTTGGGTTGGATTTAGGATTTCCATCAGAATTTTCCATTAAAATCCCCCATATTTTTTCAGGTTGCGATCTCCCAGCTGTGCTGGTTCTTGGGCTGGATTTAGGATTTCCATTGGGATTTCAGGATCCAATCCCATTTTTTATTGGGATTTCAGGATCCAATCCCATATTTCCCCAGGCTACGACTTCCCGGCCGTGCTGCGCTGGTTCTTGGGTTGGATTTAGGATTTCCATTGGGATTTCAGGATCAAATCCCATATTTTTATTGGGATTTCAGGACCAAATCCCATTTTCTCCCCAGGCTACGATTTCCCGGCCGTGCTGCGCTGGTTCTTGGGTTGGATTTAGGATTTCCATCGGGATTTCAGGACCAAATCCCATTTCTCCCCAGGCTACGACTTCCCGGCCGTGCTGCGCTGGTTCTTGGGTTGCATTTAGGATTTCCACCGTGATTTTTGGATGAAATCCCCCATTTTTCCAGGCTACGACTTCCCGGCCGTGCTGCGCTGGTTCGCCGAGCGCTCGGCCCTGGTGATCCTGCTCTTCGAGGCGCACAAGCTGGAGGTGTCGGGCGAGCTGGCGGCGGCGCTGGCGGCGCTGCGCGGCCACGAGGAGAAGCTGCGCGTGGTGCTCAACAAGGCCGACGCCGTGGGCGCGCAGCAGCTGCTCCGGGTGTACGGGGCGCTGCTCTGGGGGCTGGGCCGCGCCCTGGAGGCGCCCGAGGTGCCGCGGGTGTTCGTGGGCTCCTTCTGGGACCGGCCCCTGCTGCAGGACGGCCACCGGCGCCTCTTCGAGGCCGAGGAGCAGGCGCTGTTCGGGGAGATCCGCGAGCTGCCGCGCCACGCCGCGCGCCGCAAGCTCAACGAGCTGGTCAAGCGGGCCAGGATGGTGCAGGTGAGGGGCTTGGGGAGGTTTGAGGGGGTTTTGGGGTGATTTCAGAAGGGTTTGAGGGGGTTTTGGGGATGCACAACGCCGCGCGCCGCAAGCTCAACGAGCTGGTCAAGAGGGCCAGGATGGTGCAGGTGAGGGGTTTGGGGGGTTTTGGGGTGATTTCAGGGGATTTGAGCAAGTTTGAGGTGAGTTTTTGGTGGTTTGAGGGGGTTTTGGGGGGATCTGCTGCCGCGCCACGCCGCGCGCCGCAAGCTCAACGAGCTGGTCAAGCGGGCCAGGATGGTGCAGGTGAGGGGCTTGGGGGGATTTGGGGGGGTTTGGGGTGATTTGAGGGGGTTTTGGGGGTGTTTGAGGGGAGTTTGGGGTGATTTGGGGTGATTTGAGGGGGTTTTGGGGGGATCTCCTGCCAGGGGGGATCATTGGTGGATCATTGGTGGATCCCAGTCGCTCCCAGTCACTCCCAGTTTATCCCATTAACCCTTTGTGCCCCAGGTTCAGACCCTGCTGCTGCTGGAGGAGCTGCTGGGGGGATCTTTGGGGGATCATTGGTGGATCCCAGTCACTCCCAGTCACTCCCAGTCACTCCCAGTTTATCCCAGTTACCTGTTTGCCCCAGATCCAGGCCCTGCTGCTGCGGCGGCTGCGGGAGGAGCTGGGGCGCTCCTGGGGGGGATCATTGGTGGATCCCAGTCACTCCCAGTTTATCCCAGTCACTCCCAGTCACTCCCAGTTTATCCCAGTCACTCCCATTAACCCTTTGTGCCCCAGGTTCAGACCCTTTTGCTGCGGCGGCTGCGGGAGGAGCTGCCAGGGGGGATCATTGGTGGATCCCAGTTTATCCCAGTCACTCCCAGTCACTCCCAGTTTATCCCAGTCACTCCCAGTCACTCCCAGTCAATCCCACAGGTTCAGACCCTGTTGCTGCGGCGGCTGCGGGAGGAGCTGGGGGCGCTGCCGGGGGGGATCATTGATGGATCCCAGTCACTCCCAGTCACTCCCAGTCACTCCCAGTCACTCCCAGTTTATCCCAGTTTATCCCATTAACCCTTTGTGCCCCAGGTTCAGACCCTGTTGCTGCGGCGGCTGCGGGAGGAGCTGGGGGCGCTGCCGGGGGTGGATCATTGATGGATCCCAGTTTATCCCAGTCACTCCCAGTCACTCCCAGTCACTCCCAGTTTATCCCAGTCACTCCCAGTCACTCCCATTAACCCTTTGTGCCCCAGGTCCAGACCCTGTTGCTGCGGCGGCTGCGGGAGGAGCTGGGGGCGCTGCCGGGGGGGATCATTGGTGGATCATTGGTGGATCCCAGTCACTCCCAGTTTATCCCAGTCACTCCCAGTCACTCCCAGTCACTCCCAGTTTATCCCATTAACCCTTTGTGCCCCAGATCCAGGCGCTGTTGCTGCGGCGGCTGCGGGAGGAGCTGGGGGCGCTGCCCGGGGCGCTGCCCGGGGCCCGCAGGAAGCGCCTGGAGCAGCGGCTGCCGGCGCTGCTGGCGCGGATCCAGAGCGAGCAGCGCGTCCCGCCCGGGGAGCTGCCGGAGCCCGGCGCCATCCAGGTGAGACCCCCGGGCTGGGGGGGGTTTGGGGGGATTTGGGGGGTTTGGGGGAGTTTTTGGGGTTTTTTTGTGAATTTTTGGGGTCTGATGTGAGTTTGGGGGAGCTTTTGGGATTTTTGGGGGTCTGATGGGGGGTTTGGGTGAATTTTTGGTTTTTTTTTGTGAATTTTTAGGGATCTGATGTGGGGTTTGGGGGAGTTTTGGGGTTTTTGTGATTTGAAGTGGGTTTGGGGTGAGTTTTTGGGGTTTTTGGGGATCTGATGTGGGGTTTGGGGGAGTTTTTGGGGTTTGCCCGACTGCCGCCACATCCAGGTGAGACCCCCGGGTTTGGGGGTTTTGGGGGGGTTTTAGGGTGAATTTTTGGGGTTTTTTTGTGAATTTTTGGGGGTCTGATGTGGGGTTTGGGTGAATTTTTGGGGTTTTTTTTGTGAATTTTTGGGGGTCTGATGTGGGGTTTGGGTGAGCTTTTGGGGTTTTTTTGGGGATCTGATGTGGGGTTTGGGTGAATTTTTGGGTTTTTTTGGGGGGTCTGATGTGGGGTTTGCGGGAGTTTTTGGGGTTTTGGGTCTGAAGGGGGTTCGGGTGAATTTTTGGGTTTTTTTGTGAATTTTTGGGATCTGATGTGGGGTTTGGGGAGTTTTTGGGGTTTTTGGGGGTTGAAGTGGGGGGTGGTTTTGGGTTTTTTGGTGGTCTGAAGTGGGGTTTGGGTGAATTTTTGGGGATTTTGCGTGGGCACTCGAGGTGGGGGTTTGGGGAGATTTTGGGGGGACTGGCAATGGTGGGGTTGGGGGGATTTTGGGGTCTGAAGGGGGTTTGGGGGAGATTTTGGGGTTTTTTTGTGAATTTTTGGGGGTCTGATGTGGGGTTTGGGTGAGATTTTGGGTTTTTTTTTTGGGGATTTTGGGGATCTGATGTGAGGTCTTGGGGAGTTTTTGGGTTTTTGGGGGTCTGATGTGGGGTTTGGGTGAGTTTTTGGGGTTTTGCCCGACTGCCGCCACATCCAGGTGAGACCCCCGGGCTGGGGGGGTTTGGGGGGTCTGAAGGGGGGTTTGGGTGAATTTTTGGGGTTTTTTTGTGAATTTTTGGGGGTCTGATGTGGGGTTTGGGTGAATTTTTGGGGGTTTTTTGTGGATTTTTGGGGATCTGATGTGGGGTTTGGGGAGTTTTTGGGGTTTTGCCCGACTGCTGCCATATCCAGGTGAGACCCCCGGATTTGGGGGGTTTTGGGGGATTTGGGGGGGTTTGGGTGAATTTTGGGGTTTTTTTTGTGAATTTTTGGGGATCTGATGTGGGTTTGGGGGAGCTTTTGGGTTTTGGGTGGTCTGATGGGGGTTTTTACTGATTTAATGGTTTTTATTGGGATCTGATGGGGTTTTTTTACTGATTTAATGGTTTTTATTGGGATCTGATGGGGTTTTTTACTGATTTAATGGTTTTTAATTGTGTTTTTATGATTTTTATGCTGGTATTTTTACCCCGTTCCCTGTTTATTATTTCCCCCCTCTCCCCGGTTTTTTTTACAGATTTAATGGTTTTTATTGAGATCTGATGGGTTTTCACTGATTTAATGGTTTTTATTGGTTTTTCATGTTTTTTATGCTGGGGATTTTTACCCCGCTCCCCTGTTTTTTATTTCCCCCTCTCCCCTGGTTTTTTTTACAGATTTAATGATTTTTATTGTGCTTTTTATGGTTTTTACGCTGGCTATTTTTACCCCACTCCCCTGTTTTTTATTTCCCCCCTTCCCCAGGAGCAGCTGGGTTTTTTTACTGATTTAATGGTTTTTAATGGTTTTCATTGGGATCTGATGGGGTTTTTACTGATTTAATGATTTTTATTGGATCTGATGGGGTTTTTTTACTGATTTAATGGTGTTTATTGTGTTTTTATGATTTTTATGCTGGGGATTTTTCCCCCACTGCCCCTGTTTTTTATTCCCCCCTCTCCCCAGGATCACTGGGTTTATTTTACTGATTTAATGGTTTTTAATGGTTTTTATTGGGATCTGATGGGGTTTTTTTTGTGATTTACCATTTTTATCGTGACCTGCTGGGGGTTTTTACTGATTTAATGGTTTTTATTGGGATCTGATGGGGTTTTTACCCCACTCCCCTCTCTCATTGCTGTTCCCTGTTTTTTACCCCCTTCCCCAGGAGCAGCTGGGTTCTTTTACTGATTTAATGGTTTTTTATGGTTTTTATTGGGATCTGATGGGGTTTTTACTGATTTAATGGTTTTTAATGTTTTTATTGGGATCTGATGGGTTTTTTACTGATTTAATGGTTTTTAATGGTTTTTATTGGGATCTGATGGGGTTTTTACTGATTTAATGGTTTTTATTGGGTTTTTTATGGTTTTTATCGTGACCTGCTGGGGTTTTTTACTGATTTAATGGTGTTTAATTGTGTTTTTTATGGTTTTTACGCTGGCTATTTTTACCCCCTCTCCCTGTTTTTTATTTCCCCCCTCTCCCCTGGGTTTTTTTTACTGATTTAATGATTTTTATTGTGTTTTTTTATGATTTTTACGCTGGCTATTTTTACCCCTCTCCCCCGTTTTTTATTCCCCCCTTCCCCAGGAGCAGCTGGGTTTTTTTACTGATTTAATGGTTTTTAATGGTTTTTATGCTGGGTATTTTTACCCCACTCCCCTGTTTATTTCCCCCCTCTCACCTGGGTTTTTTTACTGATTTAATGGTGTTTAATTGTGTTTTTTATGGTTTTTACGCTGGCTATTTTTACCCACTCCCCTTTTATTTCCCCCCTCCACCTGGGTTTTTTTACTGATTTAATGCTTTTTTATGGTTTTTATGCTGGCTATTTTTACCCCACTCCCCTGTTTATTCTCCCCCTTCCCAGGAGCAGCTGGGTTATTTTACTGATTTAATGGTTTTTAATGGTTTTTATTGGGATCTGATGGGGGTTTTTTTGTGATTTACCATTTTTTATCGTGACCTGCTGGGGTTTTTTTACTGATTTAATGGTTTTTATTGGGATCTGATGGGTTTTTTACCCCACTCCCCCTCTCTCATTGCTGCTCCTGTCTGATTTATTTTTACTGATTTAATGCCTTTCATTGTGACCTGCTGGGTTTTTTGTGATTTACCATTTTTTATCATGACCTGCTGAGGGTTTTTACTGATTTAATGGTTTTTTATGATTTTTACGCTGGCTATTTTTACCCCACTCCCCTGTTTATTATTTCCCCCCTCTCCCAGGAGCAGCTGGGTTTTTTTACTGATTTAATGGTTTTTATTGGGATCTGATGGGGGTTTTTTTACTGATTTAATGGTGTTTAATTGTGTTTTTTATGGTTTTTATGCTGGCTATTTTTACCCCACTCCCCCGTTTTTTATTTCCCCCCTTCCCCAGGATCAGCTGGGTTTTTTTACTGATTTAATGGTGTTTATTGTGTTTTTTATGGTTTTTATGCTGGGTATTTTTACCCCACTCCCCTGTTTTTTATTTCCCCCCTCTCCCCTGGTTTTTTTTACTGATTTAATGGTTTTTATTGGGTTTTTTATGGTTTTTATGCTGGGTATTTTACCCCACTCCCCTGTTTATTCTCCCCCTTCCCCAGGAGCAGCTGGGTTATTTTACTGATTTAATGGTTTTTAATGGTTTTTATTGGGATCTGATGGGGTTTTTTAACTCACTCCCCCTCTCTCACTGCCGTTCCCTGTTTATTTCCCCCCTCTCCCCTGGGTTTTTTACTGATTTAATGCTTTTTATTGGGATCTGATGGGTATTTTTACCCCGCTCCCCCGTTTATTTCCCCCCTCTCCCCTGGGTTTTTTTACTGATTTAATGGTTTTTTATGATTTTTTACGCTGGCTAT
>NW_026992515.1:0-62237 GCF_028769735.1 Zonotrichia leucophrys gambelii | reverse complement strand
GGAAAAAAAAAAAAAATGGGCCCCCCCCCGAAAATCAGGAAAATTCTGGAAAATGGGGAAAAAATCAAAATGGGAAACACCCCCCGAAAATCAGGAAAAACCCGGGAAAATGGGGGGAAAAAAAAATAAAAATGGGGAAACCCCCCCCCAAAAAAATCGGGAAAAAATTCGGGAAAAATTTGGGGAAAAAAATCAAAATGGGAAACCCCCCCCCAAAAATCAGGAAAATTCTGGAAAATGGGAAAAATCACAAAATGGGAAAAAGGCCAAAAAAAACCCCAAAATCAGGAAAATTTTGGAAAATGGGAAAAAAACCAAAATGTGAACCCCCCCCAAAAATCAGGAAAATCCTGGAAAATGGGAAAAAACCCAAAAAACAACAAAAATCAGGAAAATTCTGGAAAATGGGAAAAAAATCAAAATCTGAAATCCCCCCAAAAAATCAGGAAAATTCTGGAAAATGGGAAAAAAATCAAAATGGGAAACCCCCCCCGAAAATCAGGAAAATCCTGGAAAATCCTGGGAAAAAAATCAAAATGTGAAACCCCCCCCCAAAAATCAGGAAAATTCTGGAAAATGGGAAAAATCACAAAATGGGAAAAAGCCCAAAAATGTGAAAAACGTCAAGATGTGAAAAACCCCAAAATCTGGAAAACCTCAAAATCCAAAAAAGCCCAAAATCTTAAAAAGCCCAAAATGTGAAAAAGCCCAAAGTCCAAAAAACCCTAAAACCCCCAAAATCTGAAAACCCCCAGAAAACTCAAAACCCCCAAAAACCCCAAAACCCCCAAAATGTGAAAAACCCCAAAATCCTAAAAACCCCAAAATCTGAAAACCCCCAAAAATCCCAAAATGTGAAAAACCCCAAAAAACCCAAAACCCAAAATCCTAAAAAACCCAAAATTAAAACCCCCAACCCAAAATCCCCAAAAATCTGAAAAAAAACCCCAAAATTTCAAAAACCCCAAAAACCCCAAAACCCCAAATGTGAAAAACCCCAAAAACCCCAAAATCTAAAACCCCAACATCTAAAAACCCCAAAAAAACCCAAAATGTGAAAAACCCACAAAAACCCCAAAAACCCCCAAAATCTCAAAACCCCAAAACACCCAAAAACCCCCAAAAGACCCCAAAATGTGAAAAACCCCAAACAACCCCAAATAAAACCCCAAAAACCCAAAAGTGAAAAACCCCAAAATCCAAAACCCCAAATCCAAAACCCCAAAACAACCCCAAAAACCCCAAAATCTCAAAGACCCAAAACCCCCAAAAACCTCAAAACCCCAAAATCTGAAAACCCCCAAAAACCCCAAAACACCACCCAAAACCCAAAATGTGAAAAACCCAAAAACCCCAAAAACCCCAAAAACCCCAAAAACCCCAAAACCCCCAAAATCCTAAAAACCCCAAAAACCCCAAAAACCCCAAAATGTGAAAAACCCCAAAGTCTCAAAACCCCCAAAATCTCAAAACCCCCAAAACCCCAAAACCCCCAAAAACCCCAAAAACCCCAAAAACCCCAAAATCTGAAAAACCCCAAAAACCCCAAAATCTGAAAAACCCCAAAAACCCCAAAAACCCCAAAAATTCAAAAACCCCAAAACCTCCAAAAACCCCAAAAAACCCCAAAACCCCAAAAACCCCAAAATCCCAAAACCCCCCAAAACCCCAAAATCTGAAAACCCCCAAAAACCCCAAAATCTGAAAACCCCCAAAACCCCCAAAACCCCAAAAACCCAACAAAAAACCCCAAAAACCCCAAAAACCCCAAAAACCCCAAAAACCCCAAAAAACCCCAAACCCCCAAAAACCCCAAAATCTCAAAACCCCCAAAAACCCCAAAATCTGAAAAACCCCAAAACCCCCAAAAACCCCCAAAAACCCCCAAAACCCCCAAAAACCCCAAAAACCCAAAAAACCCCAAAACCCCAAAACCCACAAAAAAACCCAAAACCCCCAAAAAACCCCAAAACCCCAAAAACCCCAAAACCCCCAAAACCTGAAAACCCCAAAAACCCCAAAACCCCCCAAAACCCCAAAACCCCAAAATCTCAAAACCCCTGAAACCCCAAAACCCCAAAATGTGAAAAACCCCAAAACCTCCAAAAACCCCAAAAACCCAAAACCCCAAAACCCCCAAAAACCCCAAAATGTGAAAAACCCCCAAACCCCCAAAAACCCCCAAAAACCCCAAAAAGTGAAAAACCCCAAAACCCCCAAAAACCCCAAAATGTGAAAACCCCAAAATCTCAAAACCCCAAAAAACCCCAAAACCCCAAAAACCCCAAAATCTCAAAACCCCAAAAACCCCCAAAAACCCCAAAATCTCAAAACCCCAAAAAACCCCAAAACCCCAAAAACCCCAAAAACCCCAAAAACCCCAAAACCCCAAAACCCCCAAAAAAACCCAAAACCCCCAAAAACCCCAAAACCCCCCAAAAACCTCAAAAACCCCAAAAAACCCCCAAAACCCCCAAAATCTGAAAACCCCCAGAAAACTCAAAACTTTCAAAAGCCCCAAAACCCCAAAATCTGAAAACCCCCAAAAACCCCAAAATCTCAAAAACCCCAAAACCCCCAAAATCTGAAAACCCCAAAAACCCCAAAATCTCAAAACCCCAAAAACCCCAAAATCTCAAAAACCCCAAAACCCCCAAAATCTGAAAACCCCCAAAAACCCCAAAATCCCAAAAACCCCAAAATCTCAAAACCCCAAAATCTCAAAACCCCAAAAACCCCAAAATGTGAAAAACCCCAAAATCTCAAAACCCCAAAAACCCCAAAAACCCCAAAATCTCAAAACCCCTGAAACCCCAAAACCCCAAAATGTGAAAAACCCCAAAATGTGAAAAACCCCAAAATCTCAAAAGCCCCAAAACCCCAAAAACCCCCAAAAAACCCCAAAAAGTGAAAAACCCCAAAACCCCCAAAAACCCCCCAAAACCCCCAAAAACCCCAAAATCTCAAAACCCCAAAAACCCCAAAACCCCAAAATCTCAAAACCCCAAAAACCCCAAAATGTGAAAAACCCCAAAATCTCAAAACCCCAAAAACCCCAAAAAACCCCAAAAACCCCCCAAAAACCCCAAAACCCCAAAATCTGAAAACCCCAAAAACCCCAAAACCCCCAAAAACCCCAAAACCCCAAAAAACCCCAAAATCCCAAAACCCCAAAAACCCCCAAAAACCCCAAAATCTCAAAACCCCAAACCCCCCAAAAAAACCCCAAAAAGTGAAAAACCCCAAAACCCCAAAAACCCCAAAATCTCAAAACCCCAAAACCCCAAAAACCCCAAAATGTGAAAAACCCCCAAACCCCCAAAAAACCCCAAAAACCCCAAAATCTGAAAACCCCCAAAACCCCCAAAACCCCCAAAATGTGAAAAACCCCAAAATGTGAAAAACCCCAAAAACCCCAAAACCCCCAAAAACCCCAAAAAACCCCAAAAACCTCAAAACCCCAAAATTAAAAAACCCCAAAACCCCAAAAACCCCAAAACCCCAAAAACCCCAAAACCCCAAACCCCCAAAAGACCCCAAAATGTGAAAAACCCCCAAACCCCCAAAAAACCCCAAAAACCCCAAAATCTGAAAACCCCCAAAAAACCCCAAAATCTCAAAACCCCAAAAACCCCCAAAAACCCCAAAATGTGAAAAACCCCAAAACCTCCAAAAACCCCAAAATCTCAAAACCCCAAACCCCCAAAAACCCCAAAATCTCAAAACCCCAAAACCCCAAACCCCCAAAAACCCCAAAATGTGAAAACCCCAAACCCCAAAAAACCCCAAAAACCCCAAAATGTGAAAACCCCCAAAACCTCCAAAAACCCCAAAATCTCAAAACCCCAAAAACCCCCAAAAACCCCAAAATGTGAAAAACCCCCAAAAACCCCATATTTGGGGTTCCCTGACCGTCCAGGCTGGGGTTGTCGTCGTAGATGGGTTTGACGACGCCGCTGAAGTAAAGCTCGATGTTGCGCTCGATGAGGCCGGAGTCGAACGGACACAGGTGGCCACGCTTGTCATAGACACTGCGGGACAGGGAGTGACGTCATCAGTGACATCATCAGTGACATCATCAGTGACATCATGGAGACACCATGGAGAGGTGACACCATGGGGAGTCGAACGGACACAGGTGGCCCCGCTTGTCATACACGCTGTGGGACAGGGGGTGACATCATCAGTGACATCATCAGTGACATCATCAGTGACATCATCAGTGACATCAGTGACATCATCAGTGACATCAGTGACATCAAGGACATCATGGAGAGGTGACACCATGGGGAGTCGAACGGACACAGGTGGCCACGCTTGTCATAGACACTGCGGGACAGGGAGTGACGTCATCAGTGACATCATCAGTGACATCATCAGTGACATCATCAGTGACATCAGTGACATCATGAGGTGACACCATGGACAGGTGACACCATGGAGAGGTGACACCATGGGGAGTCGAACGGACACAGGTGGCCACGCTTGTCATACACACTGTGGGACAGGGAGTGACGTCATCAGTGACATCATCAGTGACATCATCAGTGACATCAATGACATCATCAGGTGACATCAGTGACACCATGGAGGTGGCACCATGGAGACACCATAGAGTGTTAAAGGGACACAGGTGGCCACGCTTGTCATACACGCTGTGGGACAGGGGGTGACATCATCAGTGACATCATCAGTGACATCATCAGTGACATCAATGACATCATGAGGTGACACCATGGGGAGTCGAACGGACACAGGTGGCCCCGCTTGTCATACACGCTGTGGGACAGGGGGTGACATCATCAGTGACATCATCAGTGACATCATCAGTGACATCAGTGACACCATGGAGGTGACACCATGGAGAGGTGACACCATGGGGAGTCGAACGGACACAGGTGGCCACGCTTGTCATAGACACTGTGGGACAGGGGGTGACATCATCAGTGACATCATCAGTGACATCAGTGACATCAGTGACATCATGGAGGTGACACCATAGAGGTGACATCAATGACATCAGTGACACCATGGAGGTGCCACCATGGAGAGCTGCCACCATGGAGGTGGCACCATGGACAGGGACGTTCTCACCTGAAGGAGGTGACACCAAGGGGAGGTGCCACCATGGGGAGGTGCCACCATGGGGAGGTGCCACCATGGGGAGGTGCCACCATGGAGGTGACACCAAGGACGGGACGTTCTCACCTGAAGGAGGTGCCACCAAGGGAAGGTGACACCATGGGGAGGTGACACCATGGAGAGGTGCCACCATGGAGGTGACACCATGGAGAGGTGACACCATGAGGAGGTGACACCATGGGTAGGTGCCACCAAGGACAGGACGTTCTCACCTGAAGGAGGTGCCACCAAGGGGAGGTGCCACCAAGGGGAGGTGCCACCATGGGGAGGTGCCACCATGGAGGTGCCACCATGGAGGTGCCACCATGGACAGGGAAGTTCTCGACTGAAGGACGTGACACCATGGGGAGGTGCCACTATGGAGAGGTGACACCACAGAGGTGACACCAATGGGAGGTGACACCATGGAGAGGTGACACCATGGAGGTGACACCATGGAGACACCATGGAGATGTGACACCATGGGGAGGTGACACCAAGGACAGGTGACACCATGGGGAGGTGACACCATGGACAGGACGTTCTCACCTGAAGGAGGTGCCACCATGGAGGTGCCACCATGGACGGGACGTTCTCACCTGAAGGAGGTGCCACCACGGAGGTGCCACCATGGACGGGACGTTCTCACCTGAAGGAGGTGCCACCATGGAGGTGCCACCATGGACGGGACGTTCTCACCTGAAGGAGGTGCCACCATGGAGGTGCCACCAAGGACGGGACGTTCTCACCTGAAGGAGGTGCCACCAAGGCCAGGTGCCACCATGGACAGGGACGTTCTCACCTGAAGGAGGTGCCACCATGGAGGTGCCACCATGGGGAGGTGCCACCATGGACAGGACGTTCTCAACTGAAGGAGGTGACACCAAGGGGAGGTGCCACCATGTAGGTGCCACCATGGGGAGGTGACACCATGGACAGGGATGCTCTCATCTGAAGGAGGTGCCACCAAGGCCAGGTGCCACCATGGGTAGATGACACCATGGAGAGGTGCCACCATGGAGGTGACACCATGGAGAGGTGACACCATGGGGAGGTGACACCATGGAGAGGTGACACCATGAAGTGACACCATGGAGGTGACATCAGTGACACCACAGGGAGGGGACACCATGGAGAGGTGACACCAAGGACAGGTGCCACCATGGGGAGGGGACACCACGGGCTGGGACGTTCTCACCTGAAGGAGGTGCCACCATGGACAGGTGACACCAATGGGAGGTGACACCATGGGTAGGTGACACCATGGGGAGGTGACACCATGGGGAGGTGCCACCATGGAGGTGACACCATGGAGCCACTATGGAGGTGCCACCAAGGACGGGACGTTCTCAACTGAAGGAGGTGCCACCATGGAGGTGCCACCATGGAGGTGCCACCATGGACAGGGACGTTCTCACCTGAAGGAGGTGCCACCATGGAGGTGCCACCAAGGATGGGACGTTCTCACCTGAAGGAGGTGCCACCATGGAGGTGACACCATGGAGGTGCCACCATGGGGAGGTGACACCAATGGAAGGTGACACCATGGGGAGGTGCCACCATGGAGGTGACACCATGGAGCCACTATGGAGGTGCCACCAAGGACGGGACGTTCTCAACTGAAGGAGGTGCCACCAAGGGGAGGTGACACCAATGGGAAGTGACACCATGGAGTGGTGCCACCACAGGAAGGTGACACCATGGAGTGGTGACACCTCCATGGGGAGGTGACACCAAGGACAGATGCCACCATGGGGAGGTGACACCATGGAGGGGACACCATGGAGAGGTGACACCATGGGGAGGTGCCACCATGCAGTGACACCATGGAGGTGACACCAGTGACACCACAGGGAGGAGACACCATGAGGTGCCACCATGGACAGATGCCACCATGTAGGTGCCACCATGGGGAGGTGCCACCATGGACAGGGACGTTCTCACCTGAAGGAGGTGACACCATGGGCAGGTGCCACCATGGGGAGGTGACACCAATGGAAGGTGACACCATGGGTAGATGACACCATGGGGAGGTGCCACCATGGAGAGGTGACACCATGGACAGGGACGTTCTCACCTGAAGGAGGTGCCACCATGGGGAGGTGACACCATGGGGAAGTGACACCATGGACAGATGCCACCATGGGGAGGTGCCACCATGGAGGTGCCACCATGGACAGGACGTTCTCACCTGAAGGAGGTGACCTTGTGCTGGGGCAGGTCCTCGTAGCTCTCGAACCCGTCCTCGTTGGCGTCGAAGATGGACAAGCGCTCGTCCGTCAGCATCTCCGGCTCCTCCAGCTGCGTTTGGGCCAAAAAAAACCCAAAAAAAAACCCCAAAAAATTAAAAAAAATTTTAAAAAAATTTTTAAAAAATGGGATTTAGGGATCTTTTGGATTTCCCTGATTTCAGGGAAAGAATTTTGGGTCCTTACGGCGTCGTCGGGGTCCCCTTGGAAGAATTTGAGGTCGGGGTCGTCCAGGTACTGCCGGCAGTCCAGGCATTTCGGGGGGGTGGTCTGGGGAGGAGCAGAATTCCCAAAATTATTCCCAAAATTATTCCCAAAATTAGCCAGGAATTCAAAAATTCAAAATTCAAAAATCCCCCCAAAAAAATTTGGGGTTTCACATCAGAACCAGCTTTGCCCAAAGTTATTCCCAGAATTATCCAGGAATTAAAAATTCAAAATTAAAAAATCCCAAAAAAATTTGGGGTTTCACATCAGAATCAGAATTCCCAAAATTATTCCCAAAATTAGCCAGGAATTCAAAAATTCAAAATTCAAAAATCCCCCCAAAAAAATTTGGGGTTTCACATCAGAACCAGCTTTGCCCAAAGTTATTCCCAGAATTATCCAGGAATTAAAAAAATCAAAATTAAAAAATCCCCAAGGTTTTCCCAAAGTTATTCCTGGAATTATTCTGGAGATAAAAAATTCAAAATTAAAAAATCCCAAAAAAAATTTGGGGTTTCACATCAGAATCAGATTTTCCCAAAGTTATTCCCGGAATTATCCAGGAATTAAAAAAAACAAAATTAAAAATTAAAAAATCCCCCCCAAAAAATTTGGGGTTTCACATCAGAACCAGCTTTGCCCAAAGTTATTCCCGGAATTATCCAGGATTTTGGGGAAAATTTGGGGTTTCACATCAGAATCAGAATTTCCTAAATTATTCCCAAAATTAGCCAGGAATTAATAAATTCAAAATTAAAAAATCCCCCAAAAAATTTGGGGTTTCACATCAGAACCAGCTTTTCTATTCCTGGAATTATCCAGAAATTTAAAAATTCAAAATTAAAAAATCCCCAAAAAAATTTGGGGTTTCACATCAGAACCAGCTTTGCCCAAAGTTATTCCCAAAATTAGCCAGAAATTAATAAATTAAAAATTAAAAATTAAAAATTAAAAATTAAAAAATCCCCAAGATTTTCTCAAAGTTATTCCTGGAATTATCCAGGAATTAAAAAATTCAAAATTAAAAAATCCCCAAAAACAAATTTGGGGTTTCACATCAGAACCAGCTTTTTTCTGGAATTATTCCTGGAATTATCCAGGAATTAATAAATTAAAAAATAAAAATTAAAAATTAAAAATTAAAAATTAAAAAATCCCCAAGCTTTTCTCAAAGTTATTCCTGGAATTATCCAGGATTTTGGGAAAATTCCGGGTTTCACATCAGAATCAGATTTTCCCAAAGTTATTCCCAAAATTAGCCAGGAATTCAAAAATTCAAAATTAAAAAATCCCCAAAAAATTTGGGGTTTCACATCAGAATCAGAATTTCCTAAATTATTCCCAAAATTAGCCAGGAATTCAAAAATTCAAAATTAAAAAATCCCCAAAAAAATTTGGGGTTTCACATCAGAACCAGCTTTGCCCAAAGTTATTCCCAAAATTAGCCAGGAATTAAAAAAATCAAAATTAAAAAATCCCCAAGCTTTTCCCAAAGTTATTCCTGGAATTATCCAGGATTTTGGGGAAAATTTCGGGTTTCACATCAGAATCAGATTTTCCCAAAGTTATTCCCAAAATTATCTAGGAATTCAAAAATTCAAAATTAAAAAATCCCCCAAAAAAATTTGGGGTTTCACATCAGAACCAGCTTTTCTATTCCTGGAATTATCCAGAAATTTAAAAATTCAAAATTAAAAAATCCCCCCCAAAAAATTTGGGGTTTCACATCAGAACCAGCTTTGCCCAAAGTTATTCCCAAAATTATCCAGGAATTAATAAATTAAAAATTAAAAATTAAAAATTAAAAAATCCCCAAGCTTTTCTCAAAGTTATTCCTGGAATTATTCTGGAATTTAAAAATTCAAAATTAAAAAATCTCCAAAAACAAATTTGGGGTTTCACATCAGAACCAGCTTTTTTCTGGAATTATTCCTGGAATTATCCAGGAATTAAAAAATTAAAAATTAAAAAATCCCCAAGCTTTTCCCAAAGTTACTCCTGAAATTATTCTGGAATTAAAAAATTAAAAATTAAAAAATCCCCAAGCTTTTCCCAAAGTTACTCCTGGAATTATCCAGGAATTAATAAATTAAAAATTAAAAATTAAAAAATCCCCAAGCTTTTCCCAAAGTTACTCCTGGAATTATCCAGGAATTAATAAATTAAAAATTAAAAATTAAAAATTAAAAAATCCCCAAGCTTTTCCCAAAGTTACTCCTGGAATTCTCCAGGAATTAAAAAATTTAAAAATTAAAAAATCCCCAAGCTTTTCCCAAAGTTATTCCTGGAAAAATTCAGATTTTGGGGAAAATTTGGGGTTTCATTTGGGAACTTTAATGGGTTTCTATTCCCATAGCATCATCCACCCTTTGGAACACCCCAAAAAAATTAAAATTTAAGAGATTTAAATGATTAAAAAACCCCAAAAAAAAGCTGGAATTAGGAAAAACTCACTTTAGCAGGAGCAGAAATTTTAACCTGAGGGATTTCGTCTTTGATTTCCGACCTGGGAGGGAAAAAATGAAATTTTGGGGTGAGATTGGAGGGATTGTCACCGATGGAATCGTCATTGGCAGCGGGAAATTTCCCTTTTTCCTCACCCATCTTTGGTTTCCATTTTCATCCTTTTCTCATCTTGATCCTGGGGAAAAAAGGGAAAAAAAATGGGAAAAAATGGGGAAAAAATGGGAAAAAATGGGAAAAAATGGGGGGAAAATGGGGAAAAAATGGGAAAAAATGGGGAAAATATGGGGGAAAAATGGGGGAAAAATGGGGGGAAAATGGGGAAAAAAAAGGGAAAAAATGGGAAAAGAATGGGAAAAGAATGGGAAAAAATGGGGAAAAAATGG
Source organism: Zonotrichia leucophrys gambelii (assembly GCF_028769735.1). Classification (NCBI taxonomy): domain Eukaryota; kingdom Metazoa; phylum Chordata; class Aves; order Passeriformes; family Passerellidae; genus Zonotrichia; species Zonotrichia leucophrys. The sequence continues at coordinate 51,811 of NW_026992515.1, read as the reverse complement.
GGAAAAAATGGAGAAAAAAATGGGAAAAAATGGGAAATGAATGGGAAAAATAGGGAAAAAGAATGGGAAAAAAATGGGGAAAATGGGAAAAAAATGGGAAAAGAATGGGGAAAAATGGGGGAAAAAATGGGAAAAAATGGGAATAAAATGGGAAAAAATGGGGGAAAATGGGAAAAATGGGGAAAAATGGGAAAAAATGGGGGGAAAATGGGGAAAAAATGGGAAATGAATGGGGAAAAATGGGAAAAATGGGGAAATGAATGGGGAAAAAATGGGAAAAAAAGGGGGAAAAATGGGGAAAAATTAGGGAAAAAATGGGGAAAAAATGGGAAATGAATAGGAAAAAATGGGGGGAAATGGGAAAAAAAGGGGGAAAAAATGGGAAATGAATGGGGAAAAATGGGGGAAAATGGGGAAAAATGGGAAATGAATGGGAAAAAAGGGGAAAAAATGGGGGAAAAATGGGAAATGAATAGGAAAAAAATGGGGGAAAATGGGAAAAAAAGGGGAAAAAATCGGGAAAAAAATGAGGAAAGGAGCAGGAAAAGGTGGCCAAAAATTCTGGGAAATTTCCCAGGATCTCACAAGAGAGCAAAATCCTGGGAAATCACCCCAAAAATGGTCTGGGATGCCACCAGTGCCCAAAATCCTGAGAAATCACCCCAAGAAAAGCTCAGAGGTGCCACCACCGACCTTCTCCTGCAGCTCCTCCTCCTCCTCCCTCTCCAGGCTCGGCAGCTCCGCCTTCGCGTCCCCGTTGGATTGCTCCGATTTCCGCTTGTTGGGTCTGGGGGGAGCCGGGAGGGAATTTTGGGGGGATTGGGAAAGTTTGGGGTGAGGAAGAGGAGGGTGAGGAAGAGGAGGGTGAGGAAGAGGAGGGTGAGGAAGAGGAGGGTGAGGAAGAGGAGGGTGAGGTCCCCACTGACCCTTTGGGAATTTTGGGGGGACACAAGGAAGGCTTGGGGTGAGGAAGAGGAGGGTGAGGAAGAGGAGGGTGAGGAAGGGGAGGGTGAGGAAGAGGAGGGTGAGGAAGAGGAGGGTGAGGTCCCCACTGACCCTTTGGGAATTTTGGGGGGATTTGGGAAGGTTTGGGGGTGAGGAGGGTGAGGAAGAGGAGGGTGAGGTGCCCCACTGACCCTTTGGGAATTTTGGGGGGATTTGGGAAGGTTTGGGGTGAGGAAGAGGAGGGTGAGGAAGAGGAGGGTGAGGAAGAGGAGGGTGAGGAAGAGGAGGGTGAGGAAGAGGAGGGTGAGGAAGAGGAGGGTGAGGTCCCCACTGACCCTTTGGGAATTTTGGGGGGACACGAGGAAGGTTTGGGGTGAGGAAGAGGAGGGTGAGGTCCCCACTGACCCTTTGGACAGCAGGCTGAGGATGGACGGCTGCCGGCCGGAGCTGCGCGTGACCCGAGAGCTGGACCAAAACGTGAACCCCAAAACCCACCCGAAAGTGACCCCAAAACCCTTCCTGAGACCCCAAAAACCCACCCTGGGACCCCAAAAACCCTTCCTGAGACCCCAAAATCCACCTGGGAAAAACCCAAAAAACCATCGAGGACCAAAACGTCCCTGAGACCCAAAATCCTCCAGTAGAGCCGCCAAATCCTCCGGGATGACCCAAAACCGCTCTGGACCCCAAAACCCTTGGAGACCCCAAAAACCTCAAGGTGACCCCAAACCTTCCTGAGACCCCAAAACCTCTTCCTCAGACCCTTCAAATTCCTCCCTGAGGGACCCAAAACCTTCGTGAGGACCCAAACTGCTGAGGAAGCCGAGGAGAAAGGAGGACAGGAAAGAGTGGGAAGAGGGGTGAGCCAAGACCACTGAGGACCACTAAGAACTTGGCTGAGGACCCCAAAAGTGGGCCCCTGAGACCCAGAAGAGAACTGGTGAGGAGAGAGGTGAGAAAGGAGGTGAGCAAGAGGGTGAGCCCCAAAGAGGGAGAAGTAGGTGAGGAAGAGAGGGTGAGGTCCCCACTGAACCCTTGGGAATTTTGGGGGATCCCAGAAGCTTGGGGTGAGGAAGAGAGGTGAGGACCCCAACCCGAGGTGACCAAGAGATCGCACGATGAGGGACCGAAGAGACCGGGCTGAGACCCACAAACCCTGAATTTGGGACCCAAAATCTTCGTAAAGGAGATCCCAAACCCTTCCTGAACCCAAAACCACCCTGAGACCCAAAACCCTTCCTGAGACCCCAAAACCCTGAGACCCCAAAATCCACCCTGAGACCCCAAAACCCCCCTGAGACCCCAAAACCCTCCTGAACCCAAACCCCCTGAACCCCAAAACCCCCTGAGACCCCAAAACCTCCTGAGACCCCAAAACCCCCTGAGACCCCAAAATCCTCCCTGAGACCCCAAAACCCTCCCTGAGATCCCAAAACCCTCCCTGAGACCCCAAAATCCCCCTGAGACCCCAAAATCCCCCTGAGACCCCAAAACCCTCCCTGAGACCCAAAACCCTCCTGAGACCCCAAAACCCTCCTGAGACCCAAAACCCTCCCAAGGACCCCAAAACCCTTCCTGAGACCCCAAAACCTTCCTGAGACCCCAAAACCCTCCTGAGACCCCAAAACCCTCCCAAGGAGATCCCACTCTCCCCCACGGAACGCACCCCCCCAGAACCCAAAACCTTCATGAGACCCCAAAACCTTCCTGAGACCCCAAAACCCTTCCTGAGACCCCAAAATTCCTCTCGGGGAGATCCCAAAACCACCCTGAGACCCCAAACCCTCCTGAGACCCCAAAACCTCCCTGAGACCCCAAACCCACCCTGAGACCCCAAAATCCACCCTGAGACCCCAAAACCCCCCCTGAGACCCCAAAATCCACCCTGAGACCCCAAAACCCCTCCTGAGACCCCAAAACCCTCCCTGGACCCAAAATCCACCTGAGACCCCAAAACCCATCCTGAGACCCCAAAACCCACCCTGAGACCCCAAAACCCTTCCTGAGACCCCAAAACCCTCCCAAAGGTGACCCCAAAACCCACCCTGAGACCCCAAAACCCTTCCTGAGACCCAAAACCACCCTGGACCCCAAAACCCTTCCTGAGACCCCAAAATCCACCCTGAGACCCCAAAACCCACCCTGAGACCCCAAAACCCTCCCTGGGACCCCAAAACCCACCCTGAGACCCCAAAACCCTTCCAGAGGAGACCCCAAAACCCTTCCTGAGACCCCAAAACCCCTCCTGAGACCCCAAAACCCTTCCTGAGACCCCAAAATCCTCCTGAGACCCCAAAACCTTCCTGAGACCCCAAAACCCCTCCTGAGACCCCAAAACCCTTCCTGAGACCCCAAATCCTCCCTGAGACCCCAAAACCCGTCCTGAGACCCCAAAACCCTCCAAAGGTGACCCCAAAATCCACCCTGAGACCCCAAAACCCTCCTGAGACCCCAAAATCCTCCCTGAGACCCCAAAACCCTTCCAGAGGAGACCCCAAAACCTCCCAAGGTGACCCCAAAACCTTCCTGAGACCCCAAAACCTTCTGAAACCCCAAACCACCCTGAGACCCAACTCACCCTGAGACCCCAAAACCCGTCCTGAGACCCCAAAACCCTCCCAAAGGTGACCCCAAAACCCACCCTGAGACCCCAAAACCCTTCCTGAGACCCCAAAATCCTTCCTGAGACCCCAAAATCCTTCCTGAGACCCCAAAACCCTTCCTGAGACCCCAAACCCACCCTGAGACCCCAAAGCCCTTCCTGAGACCCCAAAATCCACCCTGAGACCCCAAAACCCTTCCTGAGACCCCAAAATCCACCCTGAGACCCCAAACCCCCCCCTGAGACCCCAAAACCCCCCTGAGACCCCAAAACCCTCCCTGAGACCCCAAAATCCACCCTGAGACCCCAAAACCCTTCCTGAGACCCCAAAACCCTCCCAAAGGTGACCCCAAAACCCATCCTGAGACCCCAAAACCCTCCTGAGACCCAAAACCCTTCCTGAGACCCCAAAATCCACCCTGAGACCCCAAACCCCCCCTGAGACCCCAAAACCCTCCCAAAGGTGACCCCAAAACCCTTCCTGAGACCCCAAAATCCTCCCTGAGACCCCAAAACCCTTCCTGAGACCCCAAAACCCTTCATGAGACCCCAAAACCACCCTGAGACCCCAAATCCACCCTGAGACCCCAAAAAACCAACCTGAGACCCCAAAATCCTCCCTGAGACCCCAAAACCCTCCCAAAGGTGACCCCAAAACCCTTCCTGAGACCCAAAATCCACCCTGAGACCCCAAAACCCTCCCTGAGACCCCAAAACCCTTCCAGAGGAGACCCCAAAACCCTCCCAAAGGTGACCCCAAAACCCTTCCAGAGACCCCAAAATCCACCCTGAGACCCCAAAATTCACCCTGAGACCCCAAAACCCTTCCTGAGACCCCAAAACCCGTCCTGAGACCCCAAAACCCTCCCAAAGGTGACCCCAAAACCCTTCCTGAGACCCCAAAACCCACCCTGAGACCCCAAAACCCATCCTGAGACCCCAAAATCCATCCTGAGACCCCAAAATCCATCCTGAGACCCCAAAATCCTCCCTGAGACCCCAAAACCCTTCCAGAGACCCCAAAACCCTCCTGAGACCCCAAAATCCACCCTGAGACCCCAAAACCCTTCCTGAGACCCCAAAACCCTCCCAAAGGTGACCCCAAAACCCTTCCTGAGACCCCAAAACCCTTCCTGAGACCCCAAAATCCTCCCTGAGACCCCAAAACCCTTCCTGAGACCCCAAAACCCCTCCTGAGACCCCAAAATCCTTCCTGAGACCCCAAAACCCTTCCTGAGACCCCAAAATCCTCCCTGAGACCCCAAAACCCTTCCTGAGACCCCAAAACCCACCCTGAGACCCCAAAACCCTTCCTGAGACCCCAAACCCACCCTGAGACCCCAAAACCCTTCCTGAGACCCCAAAACCCTCCTGAGACCCCAAAATCCTTCCCAAGGAGATCGCAGCTCTCGTTCCCAACAGGAACTGTTGCACCCCAAACCAGGACACCCCAAAACCCTTCATGAGGAGACCCCAAAATCCTTCCTGAGACCCCAAAACCCTCCCAAAGGTGACCCCAAAATTCCTCTCGAGGAGATCCCAAAATCCACCCTGAGACCCCAAACCCAACCCTGAGACCCCAAAACCCTTCCTGAGACCCCAAAACCCTTCCTGAGACCCCAAAATCCACCCTGAGACCCCAAACCCCCCCCTGAGACCCCAAAACCCTCCCAAAGGTGACCCCAAAACCCTCCCTGAGACCCCAAAACCCACCCTGAGACCCCAAAACCCACCCTGAGACCCCAAAACCCTTCCTGAGACCCCAAAATCCTCCCTGAGACCCCAAACCCACCCTGAGACCCCAAAACCCTCCCAAAGGTGACCCCAAAACCCTTCCTGAAACCCCAAACCCACCCTGAGACCCCAAAACCCTTCCTGAGACCCCAAAACCCTCCCTGAGACCCCAAAACCCTCCCTGAGACCCCAAAACCCACCCTGAGACCCCAAAATCCACCCTGAGACCCCAAAACCCTTCCTGAGACCCCAAAATCCTTCCTGAGACCCCAAAACCCTTCCTGAGACCCCAAAATCCACCCTGAGACCCCAAAATCCTCCCTGAGACCCCAAAACCCTTCCTGAGACCCCAAAACCCTTCCTGAGACCCCAAAACCCTCCCAAAGGTGACCCCAAAACCCACCCTGAGACCCCAAAACCCTTCCTGAGACCCCAAAACCCCTCCTGAGACCCCAAAACCCACCCTGAGACCCCAAAACCCATCCTGAGACCCCAAAACCCTCCCAAAGGTGACCCCAAAACCCTTCCTGAAACCCCAAACCCACCCTGAGACCCCAAAACCCTTCCAGAGACCCCAAAACCCTTCCTGAGACCCCAAAATCCACCCTGAGACCCCAAAACCCTCCCTGAGACCCCAAAACCCCCCCTGAGACCCCAAAACCCTTCCAGAGGAGACCCCAAAACCCTCCCAAAGGTGACCCCAAAACCCTTCCTGAGACCCCAAACCCACCCTGAGACCCCAAAACCCACCCTGAGACCCCAAAACCCTTCCTGAGACCCCAAAACCCTTCCTGAGACCCCAAAATCCTTCCCAAGGAGATCCCAGCTCTCGTTCCCAACAGGAACTGTCACACCCCAACCCAGGACACCCCAAAACCCTTCATGAGGAGACCCCAAAATCCTTCCTGAGACCCCAAAACCCTTCCTGAGACCCCAAAATTCCTCTCGAGGAGATCCCAAAATCCACCCTGAGACCCCAAACCCACCCTGAGACCCCAAAACCCTCCCTGAGACCCCAAAACCCTTCCAGAGACCCCAAAACCCTCCCTGAGACCCCAAAACCCACCCTGAGACCCCAAAATCCTCCCTGAAACCCCAAACCCACCCTGAGACCCCAAAACCCTTCCTGAGACCCCAAAACCCACCTGAGACCCCAAAACCCTTCATGAGACCCAAAACTCACCCGGAGACCCCAAAACTCACACGGAGACCCCAAAATCCTCCCTGAGACCCCAAAACCCCTCCTGAGACCCCAAAACCCTTCCTGAGACCCCAAACCCACCCTGAGACCCCAAAACCCTTCCTGAGACCCCAAAACCCTTCCTGAGACCCCAAAACCCTCCCAAAGGTGACCCCAAAACCCACCCTGAGACCCCAAACCCACCCTGAGACCCCAAAACCCTTCCTGAGACCCCAAAACCCTCCCAAAGGTGACCCCAAAACCCTTCCTGAGACCCCAAAACCCTTCCAGAGACCCCAAAACCCTTCCAGAGACCCCAAAACCCTTCCTGAGACCCCAAAATCCTTCCTGAGACCCCAAAACCCTTCCCAAGGAGATCCCAGCTCTCAATCCCAACAGGAACTGTCACACCCCAACCCAGGACACCCCAAAACCCTTCCTGAACAAACCCCCCCAATCCCACCAGGAACTGCCCCACCCCCAACCCTCCCCAGCCCCACAAGCCCCCATTTACACCCCAAAAAAAAAACCCAAAAAAACCCCAAAAAAAAACCCCAAATCCTCACTTTTGGCGTCGCCGTTGGAGCGGCTCCTGCGGGGTTTGCGGGCGCGGGCGGCGGGGCCGGAGCAGGACGGGGACGGGGCCGCTCCTTCCTCCACCTCCATGGCTCCATCCTCATCCTCATCGCTGCCCAGGGCCCCGTTCCCGTTGGGATTGGGGTCCCCGGAGCCGTTTGGGGGGGCTGAGAGCTCCTGGCGGAGCAGCGCCTTCACCTTGGCCAGGTAACGCTCCTGGGGAGGGGGGCACAAAATCGAACCCCAAATCCTGCGGGGATCCCAAATTGTGATCCCAAATCCTGGGGGGATCCCAAATTGTGATCCCAAATCCTGGGGGGATCCCAAATCCCGGGGTTTGATCCCAAATCCCGGGGTTTGATCCCAAATCCTGGGGTTTGATCCCAAATCCTGGGGGGATCCCAAATCCTGGGGGGATCCCAAATCGTGATCCCAAATCCTGGGGTGTGATCCCAAATCCTGGGGGGATCCCAAATCGTGACCCCAAATCCTGGGGTGTGATCCCAAATCCCACAGGGATCCATAATCCCAAATCCTGAGGTTTGATCCCAAATCCCACAGGGAAAGTGATCCCAAATCCTGGGGTTTGGTCCCAAATCCCACAGAGATTCATGATCCCAAATCCCAGGGTGTGATCCCAAATCCGCAGCAGCGCCTTCACCTTGGCCAGGTAACGCTCCTGGGGAGGGGGGCACAAAATCAAACCCCAAATCCTGGGGGGATCCCAAATCCTGGGGGGATCCCAAATCCCGGGGCTTGATCCCAAATCCTGGGGTGTGATCCCAAATCGTGATCCCAAATCCCGGGGTTTGGTCCCAAATCCCACAGAGATTCATGATCCCAAATCCCAGATGTTTTATCCCAAATCCAAGGGTTTTACCCCAAATCCAGGTGTTTTACCCCAAATCCCACTGTTTTACCCCAAATCCCACTGTTTTAGCTCAAACCCCAGATGTTTTACCCCAATCCAGGTGTTCTACCCCAAATCCAGGTGTTTTACCCCAAATCCAGGTGTTTTACCCCAAATCCAGGTGTTTTACCCCAAATCCAGGTGTTTTACCCCAAATCCAGGTTTTTACCCCAAACCCCAGATGTTCTACCCCAAATCCCAAATGTTTTACCCCAAACCCCAGGTGTTTTACCCCAAACCCCAGGTGTTTTACCCCAAATCCAGGTGTTTTACCCCAAATCCAGGTGTTTTACCCCAAATCCAGGTGTTTTACCCCAAATCCAGGTGTTTTACCCCAAATCCCGGGTTTTTGCCCCAATCCAGGCTCAGCTCTCACCTCCGACAGCTCCTCCCGGCGCAGTTTGGCCTCGAGCTCGCTGAGCTGCAGCTGCACCTCGGCCTGCAGGAAGCCGTGGATGAGGCTGAGCTTCTCCTGCACGCTCTCCTGGGGACATTGGGGACATTGGGGACATTGGGGACACCTTGGGGACATTGGGGACATGGCAGGGACATTGGGGACATTGGGGATGGAGGTGACACCATGGGGACATTGGGGACATCAGGAGCAGGAAGCCGTGGATGAGGCTGAGCTTCTCCTGCACGCTCTCCTGGGGACACCTTGGGGACAGCGGGGACAGTGGGGACACCTTGGGGACACTGGGGACATGGCAGGGACATTGGGGACACCGTGGGGACATTGGGGACATGGCAGGGACATTGGGGACACCTTGGGGACATTGGGGACACCATGGGGACATGGGGAGCAGGAAGCCGTGGATGAGGCTGAGCTTCTCCTGCACGCTCTCCTGGGGACAGTGGGGACAGTGGGGACACCTTGGGGACACCATGGGGACATTGGGGACACCTTGGGGACATTGGGGACACCTTGGGGACATTGGGGACACCGTGGGGACATTGGGGACATTCAGGTGACACTGGGGACACTCACGACTGGCAGGTGACACTGGGGACATTCCAGGACACTCAGGTGACATTGGGGACACTCAGGTGACACTGGGGACACTCAGGACACTCAGGTGACACTCCAGGACACCCAGGTGACATTGGGGACACTCAGGACACCCAGGTGACATTGGGGACACTCGGGTGACATTGGGGACACCCAGGTGACACTGGGGACACCCAGGTGACATTGGGGACACTCAGGTGACACCGGGGACATTCAGGACACCCAGGTGACACTGGGGACACTCAGGTGACACTGGGGACACCCAGGTGACATTGGGGACACTCGGGTGACACTGGGGACACTCAGGTGACACTGGGGACACTCAGGACACCCAGGTGACACTGGGGACATTCAGGACTCACCTTCTCTCCCAGGTTCTCCTCATCCCGCTCCAGGTCCTGCAGCCTGGGGTGGGGACACCGAGAGAGGGGACAAAGGGACAAAAAGGGACAAAAAGGGACAATCAGACCATCGGGATTGGGGTCAGGACCCCCAAATTGGGTCAGGAACGCTGGGATTGGGGTCAGGATCCCAGAAATGGGGTCAGAACCCCCAAATTGGGGACAGAACCCCCAGGATTGGGGTCAGGACCATCAGGATTGGGGACAGAACCTCTGGGATTGGGTCAGGACCCCAAAATTGGGGACAGAACCCCCAGGATTGGGGTCAGGACCCTCAGATTTGGATCAGGACCCCCAGATTTGGGGTCAGGACCCCCAGATTTGGGTCAGGAGCCCCAAATTGGGGCCAGAACCATCAGGATTGGGGACAGAACCCCCAGGATTGGGGTCAGAATCCCAGAAATGGGGTCAGGACCCCCAAATTTGGGTCAGGGGCCCAGGATTGGGGTCAGGACCCCCAAATTGGGGTCAGGAAACCCAGATTGGGGTCAGGACCCCCAGATTGGGGTCAGAAATCCCAGAACTGGGGTCAGGACCCCCAGATCAGGGCCCGAACCCCAGATTTGGGCCAGGACCCTCAGATTTGGGTCAGGTACCCCAAATTGGGGTCAGGACCCCAAAATGGGGCAGGGGGGATTTGGGGGTCCGGGGCTGGAGAGGGGTGGGGGTTCCCAAAATATGGGGGGGGTCACTTTGGTGGGGGTCAGGGTTATTTTGGGGGGTTCAGGGCAGTTCTTGGGGGGCTCAGGGTGATTTTGGGGGTATCAGGGTGACTTTTGGGGGGGTTTGAGGGGGATCAGGGTAATTTTGGGTGTATCAGGGTGACTTTTGGGGGGGTTTGAGGGGGATCAGGGTAATTTTGGGGGTATCAGGGTAATTTTGGGGGGGTCAGGGTAATTTTGGGGGGTTTGAGGGGGATCAGGGTAATTTTGGGGGGTTCAGGGGGTCAGTGCAGTTCTTTGGAGGGTCAGGGTAATTTTGGGGGGATCAGGGTAATTTTGGGGTGTCTCAGCCCATCCTGGGGGGGTCTCAGCCCATCCTGGGGGTGTCTCAGCCCATCCTGAGGGGTCTCAGCCTATCCTGGGTGGGGGTCTCAGCCCATCCTGAGGGGTCTCAGCCCATCCTGGGGGTCTCAGCCCATCCTGGGTGGGCTCTGAGAGGACATGAGAGGCTCTGAGGGCTGTGACTGCAAGTGAGGGTTGTGAGTTCTGAAAGCTCTGAGGGGCTCTGAAGGCTGTGAGGGGCTCTGAAAGCTCTGAAGGTTCTGGGGGGCTCTAAGGGCTCTAAAAGCTGTGAGGGGCTCTGAGGGCTGTGACTGCAGTGAGGGTTGTGAGTTCTGAAGGCTCTGAGGGCTGTGAGGGGCTCTGAAAGCTCTGAGGGCTATGAGGGGCTTTAAGGGCTCTAAAAGCTGTGAGGGGCTCTGAAAGCTGTGAGGGGCTCTGAGGGCTGTGAAGGGCTCTAAGGGCTCTGAGGGGCTGTGAAAGCTGTGAGGGGCTCTGAGAGCTCTGAAAGCTCTGAGGGGCTCTAAGGGCTCTGAGGGGTGTGAGGGGCTCTGAGGGGCTGTGAAAGCTCTGAAGGCTCTGAGGGGCTCCAAGGGCTCTGAGGGGCTCTGAGAGCTCTGAAGGCTCTGAGGGGCGTAAGGAGCTCTGAGGGGCGTAAGGAGCTCTGAGGGCTAGGAAGGGGCTCCAAGGGCTGCGAGCTCTGCGAGAGCGGGGCCCCATTCCCCCATTCCCGCCTCGCTCCCGCGTCTCCCGGCCGGGACTCACCGTCGGCGCAGCTCGGCGGGCAGCGGGGCCGGCGGCAGCGGCGCGGCGCGGGCCGGCATCGGGAGCGGCTCGGCGGGGCCCGGGCGGGGGGCGCGGGGCGGGCTCGGGGCCCGGTTCCGGGCCGGGTTCGGGGCCGCGCTCGGGGCCCGGCTCGGCGGGACCGGGAGCGGCTTCGCGCGGAAACGAGCGGCGGGAGCGGGGCGGCGCCGACCACCGCGCGGGGGGAGCCGGCGCGCACCATGCTGCCGCCGCGGGGGGGGACAGAGCGGGGCCAGGCGGCGTCTGCCGGGCCGGGGGGACCGGGAGGGGATCGGGGGAGACCGAGGAGGGACCGGAGGGGTCGGGGCGGTACCGGGAGCGGCGGAGGGGGGGTGAACGGAGCGGTGAGGGGGGAGTGGGAGGTACCACTGAGGGAAGATGGGGGGAGGCGGGAAATACCACTAAGGCGGGTGGGAGGTACCACTGAGGGGAAATGGGGGGAGGCGGGAGATACCACTGAGGGGGAATGGGAGGTACCACTGAGGGGGAATGGGAGGTACCACTGAGGGGAGATGGGGGGAGGCGGGCGGAACCACTGATTGAAGTGGGAGATACCATTGAGTGGAGATGGGGGGGAGCCGAGAGGTACCACTGTGAGCGCGGGGGGTTGTGTGGGGCGTACCACTCAAAGGCAGCGCGGGGGGCAACACCAAAGTGGATGGACTGTACCACTGGGAAGGGGGGGGGGGAACATTCTCACAGGGCTGTACCACTGTAGAGATGGGGGGGTCCCCAAGGCCACCCCAGTGTCCCCATTGCCACCACAGAGCCCTCGTGTCCCAAGTGTCCTTTATTGTCCCCTTGGGGTGGCCACGGCTCTGTTTTGGGGTGAAAAGGGAAAATTTGGGGTCCCAGTGACCCCAAGGACGGGGACAAGGTCCTGGAGCATCCCCAAAAACGGATTTGGGGGTGCCAAGTTTCCAAACTCACCCCAAAAACTGAACAGGGGGTCCCAAAAAACAGATTTGGGGGTGTCCCAAAATGTCCCCCCCCAAAAAAAATGGAAGTGTCCCAAAAAAATGATCTGGGAGTCCCCAAAAATGTCCCCAAAAATCGACTTGGGGACTCCAAATCCATCCTGGGGGTCCCAAATTTGGGGTCCCGGGCAGGTAAAAGCAGAAGATAAAATAAAATACAATAAAATAAATTAAATAAAAATCTGGAGGTTTTTGGGGTGTCCCCCTCAGTTCACCAGGAGAGCGTTGTCCTGCACGGGGGCCCTGTGGGAACACAAATTTGGGGGTTTTTAGGGGGTTTTTGGGATTTTTGGGGATTTTGGGGGGCAGGAAAATCCGCCCAGATCCCAAAAACCCCGGGAGGGGAGGGGGGACCCCAAAACCCGGGGAGGGGCTGGATTTTGGGGTGATTTGGGGTCATTTTGGAGTAATTTTGGGGCTATTTTGGGGTAAATTTGGGGCCAAATTTTAGGGAAATTTTGGGTCATTTGGGGGCTGGGTTTTGCGGTCATTTGAGGTCATTTTGGGGCTGGATTTTGGGATAATTTTGGGGTCATTTAGGGGCTGGATTTTAGGGTCATTTTGGGGTCATTTAGGAGCCAAATTTTGGGTCATTTTGGGGTCATTCGAGGTCATTTTGGGGCTGGATTTTGGGGTCACTTTGGGACATTTGGGGCTGGGTTTTGGGATAATTTTGGGGTCACTTTGGGGCCAAATTTTGGGGTAATTTTGGGACATTTGGAGCTGGGTTTTGGAGTCACTTTGGCGTTATTAGGGGCTGTTTTTTGGGGTAATTTTGGGATAATTTTAGGGTCATTTAGGGCTGGATTTTGGAGTCATTTTGGGGCAGATTTTGGGATAATTTGGGATTTCCCCCCCCCAGGTGACCCCAAGCCCCCCAAAACCCCTAAAAATGTCCCAAAATGCCACAAAACCCCCAAAGTGTCCCAAAACTCCCCGAAATCTCCCAAAATCCCCCCAAAATGCCTAAAAATATCCCCAAATCCCCCGAAATGTCTCTAAATGCCCCAAAATGTCCCAAAACTCCCTGAAATGTCCCAAAAGCCCCAAAAATCCCCCAAAACATCCCAAAACCCCCCAAAATCCGCCAAAAGGTCCCCAAATCCTCTGAAACCTCCCAAAATCCCCCCAGTGTCCCAAAACTCCGTGAAATCTCCCCAAATCCCCCCGAAAGTCCCCAAAATCCCCCCAAAAGTCCCAAAATCTCCCAACCTCCCCCGAAATGTCCCAAACCCCCCACCAAATCCCCTAAAATATCCCAAAATCTCCAACTCCCCCTCAATAAATATCCCAAAACCCCTCAAAATGTCCCCAAATCCCACAAGACCCCCCCTGAAATGTCCCCAAACGCCCCCAAAATGTCCCCAAAACGTGCCCAAATTTGGGGTGCGGACCGGGGGCAGCAGCAGCAGAGGGCGGGGCAGGGGGCGGAGCCGGAGCCGCCCCGGCGGAACTTTCCGGAACCGGGGCTGTCCTGGCACTGAGCGATGAAGGCCTGGAGCTCCGACACCGGGGCGGCGCCCTCGGACTGGTTCTGGGGACACACAGGTGACAGGTGAGGGGACATGGGGACAGGTGACATGGGGACAGGTGACATGGGGACAGGTGACATGGGGACAGGAGCTCCGACACCGGGGCGGCGCCCTCGGACTGGTTCTGGGGACACACAGGTGACATGGGACAGGTGACATGGGGACAGGTGAGGGACAGGTGACATGGGGACAGGTGACAGGTGAGGTGACATGGGGACAGGTGACATGGGGACAGGAGCTCCGACACCGGGGCGGCGCCCTCGGACTGGTTCTGGGGACAGGGGACATCAAACAGGTGACATGGGACAGGTGACAGGTGAGGGACAGGTGACATGGGGACAGGGGAGATGGGGACAGGTGACATGGGGACAGGTGACAGGTGAGGGACAGGTGACATGGGGACAGGTGAGGGGACATGGGGACAGGTGACATGGGGACAGGAGCTCCGACACCGGGGCGGCGCCCTCGGACTGGTTCTGGGGACACACAGGTGACATGGGACAGGTGACATGGGGACAGGTGACATGGGGACAGGTGAGGGGACATGGGGACAGGTGACAGGTGAGGGACAGGTGACATGGGGACATGGGGACAGGTGACACCAGACAGGTGACATGGGGACAGGAGCTCCGACACCGGGGCGGCGCCCTCGGACTGGTTCTGGGGACACACAGGTGACATGGGGACAGGGGACATCAAACATGGGGACAGGTGACACCAGACAGGTCAGGGACAGGTGACATGGGGACAGGAGCTGGGACACCGGGGCGGCGCCCTCGGACTGGTTCTGGGGACAGGGGACATGTGAGGGACGGTGACACCAGACAGGTGACATGGGGACAGGTGAGGGACAGGTGAGGGGACATGGGGACAGGTGACATGGGGACAGGTGACAGGTGAGGGACAGGGGACATGGGGACAGGTGAGGGACACTGGGGTGGCACCTTCTGATTGGTTCTGGGGACAGGTGAGGGGACACAGAGGGGACATGGGGACAGGAGAGATAACATCCAGGTGATGTCACACAGGTGATGTCACACCCAGGTGAGATAACGCACACAGGTGAGATAACGCACACAGGTGAGATAATGCACACAAGTGACGTCACACCCAGGTGAGCTCCCACCTGTCCTGCTCACCTTGATGGTGTCATAGGAGCCGGTGATGAGGTCACACACACACATAACACATCCAGATAATGTCACACCCAGGTGATGTCACACCCAGGTGACGTCACACCCAGGTGAGTCTCACCTTGATGGTGTCGTAGGAGCCGGTGACCAGGTCACACACCCAGGTGAGATGATAACACACCCAGGTGAGATAACACACACAGATAGCACACCCAGATGATGTCACACACAGATAACACACCCAGGTGAGATAACTCACACAGATAACTCACACAGATAACACACCCAGGTCAGATAACTCACACAGATAACACACCCAGGTGATGTCACACCCAGGTGACGTCACACCCAGGTGAGTCTCACCTTGATGGTGTCGTAGGAACCGGTGACCAGGTCACACACACAGATAACACACACAGATAACAGATAACACACCCAGGTGAGATAACACACACAGATAACAGATAACACACCCAGGTGAGATGATAACACACACAGATAAAACACCCAGGTGAGATAACACACACAGATACCACACTCAGGTGATGTCACACCCTGGTGACGTCACACCCAGGTGAGTCTCACCTTGATGGTGTTGTAGGAGCCAGTGACCAGGTCACACACACAGATAACACAGAGATAACACACACAGGTAACACACACAGATAACAGATAACACACAGATAACACACACAGGTAACACACACAGGTGAGACAACACACAGATAACAGATAACAGATAACTCACAGAGATAACTCACACAGATAACACACCCAGGTCAGATAACTCACACAGATAACACACCCAGGTGACGTCACACCCAGGTGAGTCTCACCTTGATGGTGTCGTAGGAGCCGGTGATGAGGGCGATGAAGAGGCTGAGCACCATGTAGATGAAGAGCGCGCTGAAGCTGTACAGGTACACCTGGCTGAAGAGCCACACCAGGGCCCCGCTGGGGCGCAGCGCCGCGAAGGTGGCGAACATGTCATCGCCGTTGACCAATGAGAAGAGACACTCGGACACCATGGACAGCGAGCGGAACTGGGGACGGACACACCTGTGTGTCACTTGTGTGTCACCTGTGTGTCACCTGTGTGTCACCTGTGTCACCTGTGTGTCACTTGTCACCCCTGTGTCACCTGTGTGTCACCTGTAACCTGTATGTCATCACCGTGTCACCCCTGTCATCGCCATTGACCAATGAGAAGAGACACTCGGACACCATGGACAGCGAGCGGAACTGGGGACGGACACACCTGTGTGTCACTTGTGTGTCACCTGTGTGTCACCTGTGTGTCACCTGTGTCACCTGTGTGTCACTTGTCACACCTGTGTCACCCCTGTGTCACCCCTGTGTCACCTGTGTCACCTGTGTCACACCTGTGTGTCACCCCTGTGTCACCCCTGTCATCGCCGTTGACCAATGAGAAGAGACACTCGGACACCATGGACAGCGAGCGGGACTGGGGACGGACACACCTGTGTCACCTGTGTGTCACCTGTGTGTCACCTGTGTGTCACCTGTGTCACCTGAGTCACCTGTGTCACCTGTGTGTCACCTGTGTCACCTGTCACCTGTGTCACACCTGTGTCACACCTGTGTGTCACCTGTCACCTGTGTGTCACCTGTGTCACCTGTGTGTCACCTGTGTGTCATCTGTGTCACCTGCATGTCACCTATGTGTCACCTGTGTGTCACCAATGTCACCTGTGTGTCACCTGTGTCACCT
Source organism: Zonotrichia leucophrys gambelii (assembly GCF_028769735.1). Taxonomy (NCBI): domain Eukaryota; kingdom Metazoa; phylum Chordata; class Aves; order Passeriformes; family Passerellidae; genus Zonotrichia; species Zonotrichia leucophrys. The sequence goes on along the minus strand of NW_026992515.1, from coordinate 35,275 downwards.
GTCACCTGTGTCACCTGTGTGTCACCTGTGTGTCACCTGTGTGTCATTGTGTGTCACTGTGTGTCACCTGTGTCACCTGTCACCTGTGTCACCTGTGTGTCACCCGCATTTCATCCATGGATTTGGGAAGGAACCCAACCGCAAACCCAAACTTTGGGAATCCCCCAACCCCAAACCCCAAAATTTGGGAATTTGGGAATCCCCTGACACCAAACCCCAAAATTGGGGAATCCCCCCAGTCCCAAACCCAAAATTTGGAAACCCCAAACCCAAAACTTGGGAATCCCAAACTCCCAAACCCAAAATTTGGGAAGGAACCCAACCCCAAACCCGAAATTTTGGAAGGAACCCAACCCCAAAACCAGGATTTGAGAATATCCCAACACCCGAAAGTGAAATTTTGGAATCCCAAACCCCAAAATTTGGGAATCCCCCAACCCCAAACCTCAAGATCTGGAAATCCCCCAACCCCAAACCCAAAATGTGGGAATCTTCCAACCCCAAACTTTGGGAATCTTTCAAACCCAAAATCTGAAAAGGAACCCAACTCCCAAACCCAAAATTTGGGAATCCCAAACTCCCAAACCCCGAAATTTGGGAATCCCCCGACCCCAAACCCCGAAATCTGGGGACACCTTGACGTGGTGCGGGCCCAGCACGATCCACCCGCAGAAGCAATATCCCAAATAAATCACGGCCACGCAGCAGCAGAAGCGCATCACGTTGGGCAGCGCCACGCGCAGCGTCACGATCAGGATCTGGGGCGAAAAACGGGGAAAACGGGAAAAACGAAAATTATCAATGAGCAGGAGGAGCAAAAACGGGGGTTTGGGGCGGGAAAATGGGGATTTGGGGTGGGAAAATTGGGATTTGGGACTGGGAAATGGGATTATCCAAGTGTGGGGAGAGCATCACGTTGGGCAGCGCCACGCGCAGCGTCACGATCAGGATCTGGGGCGAAAAATGGTAAAATCGGGAAAAACAGGAATTGTCCAATGGTGGGGTTGGAAAATGGGGGTTTGGGGCGGGAAAATGGGGATTTGGGGTGGGAAAATTGGGATTTGGGACAGAAAATGGGATTATCCAAGTGTGGGGAGAGCATCACGTTGGGCAGCGCCACGCGCAGCGTCACGATCAGGATCTGGGGCGAAAAACGGGGAAAACGGGAAAAACGAAAATTATCAATGAGCAGGAGGAGGAAAAACGGGGGTTTGGGGCAGGAAAATGGGGATTTGGGGTGGGAAAATTGGGATTTGGGACTGGGAAATGGGATTATCCAAGTGTGGGGAGAGCATCACGTTGGGCAGCGCCACGCGCAGCGTCACGATCAGGATCTGGGGCGAAAAATGGTAAAATCGGGAAAAACAGGAATTGTCCAATGGTGGGGTTGGAAAATGGGGGTTTGGGGTGGGAAAATGGGGATTTGGGGTGGGAAAATTGGGATTTGGGACAGAAAATGGGATTATCCAAGTGTGGGGAGAGCATCATGTCAGGGGCACCATGTGCAGGGTCACGATCAGGATCTGGGGCGAAAAACGGGGAAAATGGGAAAAATTAAAATTATCAATGAGCAGAGTGGGAAAATGGGGGTTTGGGGTGGGAAAATGGGGATTTGGGGTGGGAAAATTGGGATTTGGGACAGAAAATGGGATTATCCAAGTGTGGGGAGAGCATCATGTCAGGGGCACCATGTGCAGGGTCACGATCAGGATCTGGGGCGAAAAACGGGGAAAATGGGAAAAATTAAAATTATCAATGAGCAGAGTGGGAAAATGGGGGTTTGGGGTGGGAAAATGGGGATTTGGGGTGGGAAAATTGGGATTTGGGACTGGGAAATGGGATTATCCAAGTGTGGGGAGAGCATCACGTCGGGGACACCACGTGCAGGGTCACGATCAGGATCTGGGGCGAAAAATGGCAAAATCGGGAAAAACGGGACAAAGGGGAGATTTCCATGTGCGGGGTGGGAAATCCAGGAATTGTCCCCAAGCCGAGCGTGACAGGGAGGATTTGGGGCAGAAAAATGGGATTTAACCCCGGCGCTGTCCCCAGGTAATGGCGCCATCCCCAGGTGACACAGGTGACACTGAGGTCACACGGGTGACACACAGGTGACACACACAGGTGACACACAGTGACACACAGGTGACACAGGTGACCCAGGTGACACAGGTGACACACAGGTGACACACACAGGTTACACACAGCGACACACAGGTGACACACACAGGTGACACACACAGGTGACACAGGTGACACACAGTGACACACACAATGACACACAGGTGACACAGGTGACACAGGTGACACACACAGTGACACACAGTGACACACACAGGTGACACACAGTGACACACAGTGACACACAGGTGATACAGGTGACACAGGTGACACACAGGTGACACACACAAGTGACACACAGTGACACACGGGTGACACTCACGTTGTACTTCTGGAAGAAGGTCAGGTACCGGATGACGCCGACCCCGTGATGTCCCTGTTTGTGTCCCTGTCCCCTGTCCCCTGTCCCTGTCACTGTCCCCAGGTGTCACAGGTGGCACAGGTGACACACACAGGTGACACACACAGTGACACACAATGACACACAGGTGACACAGGTGACACAGGTGACACACAGTGACACACAGGTGACACACACAGGTGACACAGGTGACACAGGTGACACACAGTGACACACACAGGTGACACACACAGCGACACACAGTGACACACACAGGTGACACACAGTGACACACACAATGACACACAGGTGACACAGGTGACACAGGTGACCCAGATGACACACACAGTGACACACAGTGACACACAGGTGACACAGGTGACCCAGGTGACCCAGCTGACACAGGTGACACACACAGTGACACACAGTGACACACAGGTGACACAGGTGACCCAGGTGACACACACAGTGACACACAGGTGACACAGGTGACACAGGTGACACAGGTGACACACAGTGACACACGGGTGACACTCACGTTGTACTTCTGGAAGAAGGTCAGGTACCGGATGACGCCGACCCACACGAGCAGCGTCGATGTCCCCAGCAGGATGCTGCACACGTCGTAGCCCGAGAAGTTCTGTGGGGACACGGGGACACTGCGGCCACTGGCCCCAGGGTGACATCGTCCCCAGGGGGGTGGCAGCGTCCCCAAGGGGTGGCAGTGTCCCCAGGGGGGTGGCAATGTCCCCAAGGGAGTGGCAGTGTCCACAGGTGTGACCTTGGCCTCGATGTCGATCTTGAGCAGTGTCCCCATTGTCCCCAGGGGGTGACAGTGTCCCCAGGGGATGGCAGTGTCTCCATTGTCCCCATTGTCCCCAGGTGTGGCAGTGTCCACACTGTCCCCATTGTCCCCATTGTCCCCAGTGTCCCCACTGTCCCCAGTGTCCCCAGTGTCCCCAATGTCCCCACTGTCCCCACTGTCCCCATTGTCCCCAGTGTCCCCAGTGTCCCCATTTTCCCCATTGTCCCCACTGTCCCCATTGTCCCCAGTGTCCCCACTGTCCCCACTGTCCCCATTGTCCCCAGTGTCCCCAGTGTCACCTTGGCCTCGATGTCGATCTTGAGCTGTGTCCCCATTGTCCCCACTGTCCCCATTGTCCCCAGTGTCCCCACTGTCCCCATTTTCCCCATTGTCCCCATTGTCCCCACTGTCCCCAGTGTCCCCATTGTCCCCACTGTCCCCATGTCCCCAGTGTCCCCAGTGTCCCCAATGTCCCCAGTGTCCCCAGTGTCCCCAATGTCCCCACTGTCCCCAGTGTCCCCAGTGTCCCCATTGTCCCCACTGTCCCCAGTGTCCCCACTGTCCCCACTGTCCCCAGTGTCACCTTGGCCTCGATGCCGATCTTGAGCACGGTGCCCAGCACGGTGAGGACGTCGCTGGTGACGAGCAGCAGGTACCAGCCATTGAGGAACTCGAGGCGGTCTGAGAGGGACACGGTGACACCGCGGTGACAGCGCAGGAACCGGCTGAACTCCTGTGGGACATTGTCACTGTCACTGTCATTGTCACTGTCATTGTCATTGTCACTGTCACTGTCACCTTACAGGGACACGGTGACACCGCGGTGACAGCGCAGGAACCGGCTGAACTCCTGTTGGACACTGTCATTGTCATTGTCATTGTCACTGTCATTGTTATTGTCACTGTCACTGTCATTGTCACTGTCACCTTACAGGAACCGGCTGAACTCCTGCGGGACATTGTCATTGTCATTGTCATTGTCACAGGGACACGGTGACACCGCTGTGACAGCGCAGGAACCGGCTGAACTCCTGTAGGACATTGTCATTGTCACTGTCACTGTCACAGTCATTGTCATTGTCACTGTCATTGTCACTGTCATTGTCATTGTCATTGTCACTGTCACTGTCACTGTCACCTTACAGGAACTGTCTGAACTCCTGTGGGGCATTGTCACTGTCACTGTCATTGTCACTGTCACTGTCACTGTCATTGTCACTATGTCACTTCATGTAGTCATTGTCATTCACGACTGTCATGTCTGTCACTGTCATTGTCACTGTCACTGTCATTGTCATCGTCACTGTCATTGTCACTGTCATTGTCACTATCATTGTCACTGTCGTTGTCATTGTCATTGTCACTGTCACCTCACAGGGACACGGCAACAAAACCCCAAAACCCCCCCAAAACTCCCATCAATCCCAAACCCCAAATTCCCCCAAAAATCCCCCAAATCCACCCCCAAACCCCAAAATTCCCCCAAATCCCCCCAAAGTTGCCCAAATCCCCCCAAACTGACGCACCCTCTGCAGGAGGAGCCCGCGGGCGATGGAGCGGGCGCAGAGCACCAGGGACAGCGAGCACACGGCCACCACCAGCACGTCGAACGCCAGGCGGCGCCACGTGGCACCTGGGGACACCAGTGTCATTGTCATTGTCACCTGTGGGACCCCACTGTCACCTGTGGGACACCCCATTGTCACCTGGGGGACACCCCATTGTCACCTGTCATCTGTGACACCCCAGTGTCGAACGCCAGGCGGCGCCACGTGGCACCTGGGGACACCAGTGTCATTGTCATTGTCACTGTCACCTGTGGGACCCCACTGTCACCTGTGGGACACCCCATTGTCACCTGGGGGACACCCCATTGTCACCTGTCATCTGTGACACCCCAGTGTCGAACGCCAGGCGGCGCCACGTGGCACCTGGGGACACCAGAGTGACACTGTCACCTGTGGGACACCCCATTGTCACCTGTGGGACCCCACTGTCACCTGTGGGACACCCCATTGTCACCTGTGGGACACCCCAGTGTCGAACGCCAGGCGGCGCCACGTGGCACCTGGGGGACACCAGTGTCATTGTCATTGTCACTGTCACCTGTGGGACACCCATTGTCACCTGTGGGACACCCCATTGTCACCTGTGGGACACCCCAGTGTCGAACGCCAGGCGGCGCCACGTGGCACCTGGGGACACCAGTGTCATTGTCATTGTCATTGTCACTGTCACCTGTGAGACACCCCATTGTCACCTGTGGGACCCCACTGTCACCTGTGGGACACCCCATTGTCACCTGTGACACCCCACTGTCGAACGCCAGGCGGCGCCACGTGGCACCTGGGGGACACCAGTGTCATTGTCATTGTCACTGTCACCTGTGAGACACCCCATTGTCACCTGGGACACCCCATTGTCACCTGTGGGACACCCCTGTGTCGAACGCCAGGCGGCGCCACGTGGCACCTGGGGGACACCAGTGTCACCTGTGGGACCCCATTGTCACCTGGGACACCAAAACTGTCACTGTCACCTATGGGACACCGCAGTGTCGAACGCCAGGCGGCTCCACGTGGCACCTGGGGACACCAGTGTCATTGTCATTGTCACTGTCACCTGGGGGACCCCACTGTCACCTGTGGGACACCCCATTGTCACGGCGCCACGTGGCACCTGGGGACACCAGAGTGTCACTGTCACCTGGGGGATGCCCCATTGTCACCTGGGACACCCCATTGTCACCTGTGGGACACCCCATTGTCATCTGTGACACCCCATTGTCGAACGCCAGGCGGCGCCACGTGGCACCTGGGGGACACCAGTGTCACCTGTGGGACCCCATTGTCACCCGTGGGACACCAAAACTGTCACTGTCACCTATGGGACACCGCAGTGTCGAACGCCAGGCGGCGCCACGTGGCACCTGGGGGACACCAGTGTCACCCGTGGGACCCCATTGTCACCTGTGGGACACCGCATTGTCACCAATGTCACCTGTGGGACACCCCCACAGCCCCGTGTCACCCAGTGTCACCCACTGTCCCCACTGTCACCTCCTGTGGGCATGGTGGGGTGGTGGCACTCCCATTGTCACCCCCATTGTCACCCATTGTCCCCACTGTCCCCAGTGTCACCTCCTCCGGGCATGGCGGGGTGGTGGCACTCCCATTGTCCCCCATTGTCCCCATTGTCACCCATTGTCCCCACTGTCCCCACTGTCACCTCGGCCTGGCATGGCGGGGCGGTGGCACTCCCATTGACCCCCATTGTCACCCAGTGTCACCCATTGTCCCCATTGTCACCTCCTCCTGCCTGGCGGGGTGGTGGCACTCCCATTGACCCTCAGTGTCCCCATTGTCCCCATTGTCCCCATTGTCCCCAGTGTCACCTCCTCCGGGCATGGCGGGGTGGTGCCACTCCCATTGTCCCCATTGTCCCCATTGTCCCCAGTGTCCCCATTGTCCCCATTGTCACCTCCTCCGGGCATGGCGGGGTGGTGGCACTCCCATTGACCCCCATTGTCCCCATTGTCCCCATTGTCCCCATTGTCCCCAGTGTCACCTCCTCCTGGCATGGCGGGGTGGTGGCACTCCCATTGACCCCCATTGTCCCCATTGTCCCCATTGTCCCCATTGTCACCAGTGTCACCTCCTCCTGGCATGGCGGGGTGGTGGCACTCCCATTGTCACCCATTGTCCCCATTGTCCCCATTGTCACCCATTGTCACCCATTGTCCCCATTGTCACCTCGGCCGGGCATGGCGGGGTGGTGGCACTCCCATTGACCCCCATTGTCCCCATTGTCCCCAGTGTCACCTCCTCCTGGCATGGCGGGGTGGTGGCACTCCCATTGTCCCCATTGTCACCCATTGTCCCCAGTGTCACCTCCTCCTGGCATGGCGGGGTGGTGGCACTCCCATTGACCCCCATTGTCACCCACTGTCCCCATTGTCCCCAGTGTCACCTCCTCCTGGCATGGCGGGGTGGTGGCACTCCATTGACCCCATTGTCCCATTGTCCCAGTGTCACCTCCTCTGGCATGGCGGGGTGGTGCCACTCCCATTGTCCCCATTGTCCCCATTGTCCCCAGTGTCACCTCCTCCTGGCATGGCGGGGTGGTGGCACTCCCATTGACCCCCATTGTCCCCAGTGTCCCCATTGTCCCCATTGTCCCCATTGTCCCCAGTGTCACCTCCTCCGGGCATGGCGGGGTGGTGGCACTCCCATTGTCACCATTGTCCCATTGTCCCCATTGTCCCCATTGTCCCCATTGTCACCCATTGTCCCCAGTGTCACCTCCTCCTGGCATGGCGGGGTGGTGGCACTCCCTGATGGCCGCGTGGGTGCCCAGGCGGATCCGCACTCGCCCGCTGTGGGCGCTGTTGTCGAAGGTGACCTGGGGACACGCGGTGGCACCGTCACCGTCACTGTGTCACCGTCACTGTGGCACCGTCACTGTGGCACTGTCACTGTGTCACCGTCACTGCCACTTTGGGGTATTTGGGGACACTCAGGGGACAACTGGGGACACTGAAGGGACAATTGGGGACACTTTGGGGTATTTGGGGACACTGAGGGGACACTTGGGGACCCTCTGGGGTATCTGGGGACACTTGAGGACACTTGGGGACACTTTGGGGACACTGAGGGGACACCAAGGGGACACTTGGGGACACTTTGGGGACACTGAGGGGACACTTGGGGACATTTAGGGGACACTGAGGGGACATTTAGGGGACACCCAAAGGACACTCAGGGGACACTTTGGGATATTTGGGGACACTTGGGGACACTGAGGGGACACTTGGGGACACTTTGGGGTATCTGGGGACACTTTGGGGACACTTTGGGATATTTGGGGACACTTTGGGGACACTTTGGGGACATTGAGGGGACACTTTGGGGTATCTGGGGACACTGAGGGGACACTTTGGGATATTTGGGGACCCTTGGGGACACTTTGGGGACACTTGGGGACACTTTGGGGTATTTGGGGACACTTTGGGATATTTGGGGACACTGAGGGGACACTTTGGGGGCACTGAGGGGACACTTTGGGGTATCTGGGGACACTTTGGGGACACTTTGGGGACACTGAGGGGACACTTTGGGGTATCTGGGGACACTTGGGGACACTTTGGGGTATTCAGGGACATTTTAAGATATTTGGGGACACTTTGGGGACACTGAGGGGACACTTTGGGATATTTGGGGACACTTTGGGGACACTGAGGGGACACTTTGGGGTATTTGGGGACACCAAGGGGACACTTTGGGATATTTGGGGACCCTTGGGGACACTTTGGGGACACTTGGGGACACTTTGGGGTATTTGGGGACACTTTGGGAATTTGGGGACACTGAGGGGACACTTTGGGGGCACTGAGGGGACACTTTGGGGTATCTGGGGACACTTTGGGGACACTTGGGACACTGAGGGGACACTTTGGGGTATCTGGGGACACTTGGGGACACTTTGGGTATTCAGGGACATTTTAAGATATTTGGGGACACTTTGGGGACACTTTGGGGACACTTTGGGATATTTGGGGACACTTTGGGGACACTGAGGGGACACTTTGGGGTATTTGGGGACACCAAGGGGACACTTTGGGATATTTGGGGACCCTTGGGGACACTTTGGGGACACTTGGGGACACTTTGGGGTATCTGGGGACACTTTGGGATATTTGGGGACACTTTGGGGTATTTGGGGACACTGAGGGGACACTTTGGGGGCACTGAGGGGACACTTTGGGGTATTTGGGGACACTTTGGGGACACTTTGGGGACACTGAGGGGACACTTTGGGGTATCTGGGGACACTTGGGGACACTTTGGGGTATTCAGGGACATTTTAAGATATTTGGGGACACTTTGGGGACACTGAGGGGACACTTTGGGATATTTGGGGACACTTTGGGGACACTCTGGGGACACTGAGGGGACACTTTGGGGTATTTGGGGACACTTTGGGGACACTGAGGGGACACTTTGGGGTATTTGGGGACACCAAGGGGACACTTTGGGATATTTGGGGACCCTTGGGGACACTTTGGGGACACTGACGGTGACACCGAAGGTGTAGCAGTCGGGGATCTCGTGGTTCAGCAGCGTTTGGATGTTGATGGCCTTGAGCTGGAACTCCACGGTGACGTTGATCAGCCTGGGGGGGGACAAAAATCACCCCAAAAACGGGAAAATTCACCCCAAAATTCACCCCAAAAACACACCCAAAAAAAAGGGAAAATTCCACCTCAGAAACCCCCAAAAAAATGGAAAATTTCACCTCAAAAAAACACAAAAAATGGAAAATTTCACCTCAAATCCACCTCAGAATCCCCCCCAAAAAAAGGGAAAATTCCACCTCAAAAACACAAAAAAAAGGGAAAAATTCCACCTCAGAAACCCCCAAAAAAATGGAAAATTTCACCTCAAAAGCATAAAAAAAGGGGGAAATTCCACCTCAAAAAAAAACAATAAAAAAAGGGAAAATTTCACATCAAAAAGACAAAAAAAGGGAAAATTCCACCTCAGAAACCCCCAAAAAAATGGAAAATTTCACCTCAAAAAAACACAAAAAATGGAAAATTATAAACCACTCAGAAACCCAAAAAAAGGGAAAATTCCACCTCAAAAACACAAAAAAAGGGAAAAATTCCACCTCAAAAAACACACACCCAAAAAAAAGGGAAAATTCCACCTCAAAAAAAAACAATAAAAAAAGGGAAAATTTCACATCAAAAAGACAAAAAAAGGGAAAATTCCACCTCAAATCCACCCAAGAATCCCCCCAAAAAAAGGGAAAATTCCACCTCAAAAACACAAAAAAAAGGGAAAAATTCCACCTCAGAAACCCCCAAAAAAATGGAAAATTTCACCTCAAAAGCATAAAAAAGGGGAAATTCCAACTCAAAAAAACACAATAAAAAAAGGGAAAATTCCACCTCAAAAAACCACAATAAAAGCGAAAATTCCACCTCAAAAACACAAAAAAAGGGGAAAATTCCACCTCAAAAAAACACAAAAAAATGGAAAATTTCACATCAAAAAGACAAAAAAAAGGGAAAATTCCACCTCAAAAACCCCCCAAAAAAGGGAAAATTCCACCTCAAAAACCCCCCCAAAAATGGAAAATTTCACCTCAAAAAACCACAATAAAAAAAGGGAAAATTCCACCTCAAAAACACAAAAAAAGGGAAAATTTCACCTCAAAATCCCCCCCAAAATCCCCCCATAATTCCAGGGGGGTTTTGGGAGAATTTTGAGGGTTTTGGGGTATTTGGGGTGATCTTGAGGGATTTTGGGGGGTTTTGGGGGATTTGGTGGAATTTTTGGGGGGGTTTGGGGGGAATTTTGGGGGGATTTTGGGGTTTCGGGGGAATTTGGGGGAATTTCAGGGGAATTTTGGGAGAATTTTGGGGGGATTTTGAGGGAATTTTGAGGGAATTTTGAGGGAATTTTGGGGCGGTTTGGGGGGAATTTTGGGGGGATTTTGGGGTTTTGGAGGAATTTGGGGGAATTTTGGGAGAATTTTGGGAGAATTTTGGAGGGAATTTGGAGGGATTTTGGGGGAATTTTGGGTTTTTTTGGGGTTTTTGGGCGCACCTGTGGAACTGGAGGGTGAAGTTGCTGCCGGGGCCGTCCAGCACAGGGGGTTGGGGGTCCCCGGGGTGAACCCCCAGGCACTCTGTGGGGCCGGGATGGGGGTCAGGGAGCACCGAAACCCCCGGAATTTACCCCAAACCCCAACCCCAAAACCCCAAACCCCAAACCCCAACCCCAAAACCCCAAACCCCAAACCCCAACCCCAAACTCAAAACCCCAAATCCCAAATCCAACCCCAAACCCAAAACCCCAAATCCCAAACCCCAAACTCAAAACCCCAAACCCAAAACCCCAAACCCCAAAACCCCAAATCCCAAACCCCAAACTCAAAACCCCAAATCCCAAATCCAACCCAAAACCCCAAACACAAAACCCCAAATCCAACCCCAATCCCAAACTCCCAAACCCCAAATCCTAAATCCAGCCCCAAATCCCAAATCCCAAACAACTCCCAAATCCCAAACAACTCCCAAGCCCAAACCCCAAACCCCAATCCCAAATCCAACCCCAAACCCCAAACTCAAAACCCCAAATCCTAAACCCAACCCCCAAATCCAGCCCCAAATCCAACCCCAAACCCCAAACCCTAAATCCAACCCCAAACCCCAAATCCTAAATAACTCCCAAACCCCAAACTTCAAATCCCAAATCCAACCCCAAACCCCAAATCCTAAACCCAACCCCCAAATCCAGCCCCAAATCCAACCCTAAACCCCAAACCCCAAACTCAAATCCCCAAACCCCAAATCCTAAATCCAACCCCAAACCCCAAATCCTAAACAACTCCCAAACCCAAACCCCAAACTTCAAATCCCAAATCCAACCCCAACCCCAAACCCCCAAACCCAACCTCAAATCCAACCCCAAACCCCAAATCCCAAACAACTCCCAAACCCTGCACCCCAAACTCCAATCCCAAATCCAACCCCAAACCCCAAACCCCGCACCCCAAACCCCAACCCCAGACCCCAAACCCCAAATCCTGCACCCCAAACCCCAAACCCTGCACCCCAAACCCCAAACCCTGCACCCCGCACCCCAAACCCTGCACCCCAAACCCTGCACCCCAAACCCCAAATCCCAGACCCCACACCCCAGACCCTGCACCCCAAACCCCAGACCCCAAACCCCGCACCCCAAACCCCAAACCCTGCACCCCAAACCCTGCACCCCAAACCCCAGACCCCAAACCCCAGACCCCAAACCCTGCACCCCAAAACCCTGCACCCCAAACTCCAAACCCTGCACCCCAACCCCTGCACCCCAAACCCCAACCCCTGCACCCCAACCCCTGCACCCCACATCCCGCACCCTGCACCCCAAACCCTGCACCCCAGACCCCAAACCCTGCACCCCAAACCCTGCACCCCAAACCCCAAACCCTGCACCCCAACCCCAGACCCCAAAGCCCAAACCCTGCACCCCAGACCCTGCACCCCAAACCCCAGACCCCAAACCCTGCACCCCAGACCCTGCACCCCAAACCCCAAACCCCAAACCCTGCACCCCAACCCCTGCACCCCAAACCCTGCACCCCAACCCCGGTGTCGCACCGGTGACCACGCTGGGGTCGATGTCGAAGGTGTCGTTCTCGGGGTCGATGTCGCCCCTGCGGAAGAAGCGCTGGCACAGCCGGAGCCCGGGGCCACCGCCGGTGTCACCGTAGGCGTAACGGCCCAGGGTCTCGTTGGGGACAGCCAGGTACTGTGGGGACAGGGACACCAAGGTGGAGGTGGCACCTGGATGGCCCCAAACCCCAAAACATCTCCATGATCCCAAAACATCTCCATGATCCCAAAGATCTCCATGGCCCCAAAACATCTCCGTGTCCTCAAAACATCTCTGTGTCCCCAAAACATCTCTGTGATCCCAAAACGTCTCTGTGTCCCCAAAACATCTCTGTGGCCCCAAAACGTCTCTGTGTCCCCAAAACGTGGTGGCCCAGGGTCTCGTTGGGGACAGCCAGGTACTGCGGGGACAGGGACACCAAGGTGGAGGTGGCACCTGGATGGCCCCAAACCCCAAAACATCTCCATGATCCCAAAACATCTCCATGATCCCAAAGATCTCCATGGCCCCAAAACATCTCCGTGTCCCCAAAACATCTCTGTGATCCCAAAGATCTCTGTGTCCCCAAAACATCTCTGTGATCCCAAAACATCTCTGTGTCCCCAAAACATCTCTGTGTCCCCAAACATCTCTGTGTCCCCAAAACGTGGTGGCCCAGGGGTCTCATTGGGGACAGCCAGGTACTGCGGGGACACAGGGATGGAGGTGGCACCTCAGTGTCCCCAAACCCCAAAACATCTCCATGGCCCCAAACCACCACCATGTCCTCAATTCTTCTGATGTCCCCAACCCCTGCAGGTGTCCCAATGCCACCTTCTCAAGGACAAAGGCCAGCTGCTCCAGGAGGTCCCCATGTCCCCAACCCAACTGATGTCCCCAAGCATGTCCAGTGTCCCCGTGCCACCTGCTCGAGGACAAAGGCCAGGTGCTCCAGGAGGTCCTGATGTCCCCAACCCCTGCAGGTGTCCCAATGCCACCTTCTCAAGGACAAAGGCCAGCTGCTCCAGGAGGTCCCCATGTCCCCAACCCAACTGATGTCCCCAAGCATGTCCAGTGTCCCAATGCCACCTTCTCAAGGACAAAGGCCAGCTGCTCCAGGAGGTCCCCATGTCCCCAACCCAACTGATGTCCCCAAGCATGTCCAGTGTCCCAATGCCACCTTCTCAAGGACGAAGGCCAGGTGCTCCAGGAGGTCCCCATGTCCCCAGTTACCCTGATGTCCCCAAGCATGTCCAGTGTCCCAATGCCACCTTCTCAAGGACAAAGGCCAGGTGCTCCAGGAGGTCCCCATGTCCCCAGTTACCTGATGTCCCCAGCATGTCCAGTGTCCCAATGCCACCTTCTCAAGGACGAAGGCCAGGTGCTCCAGGAGGTCCCATGTCCCCAGTTACCCTGATGTCCCCACCTGCTCGAGACGAAGGCCAGGTGCTCCAGAGGTCCCATGTCCCAACCTACTGATGTCCCCAAGCATGTCCAGTGTCCCAATGCCACCTTCTCAAGGACGAAGGCCAGGTGCTCCAGGAGGTCCCCATGTCCCCAATTCCCCTGATGTCCCCACCTGCTCGAGGACGAAGGCCAGGTGCTCCAGGAGGTCCCCGCGGGTGTAGATGGCCGCGGTGTCATCGGCGCCGTCCTCGTAGCCCTTGAGGAACAGGTGCTTGAAGGCCACCGTGTTGTCCTCCTTGAAGGCCACCACCAGCTGGTTGCTGAGCCCGAACAGGATCAGCTGGGGACAAAAGCCACCGCCTCTGTCACCGCCGGTCGCATCCTGGTGACACCACCGTGCCTCACCCCCACCCAAAGCGGTGTCACCCACGCTTGGGGACAAAAGCCACCGCTGCCACCCACCCGTGTCCCACCGCAGTGACGCCGCCACGCTTTGTCCCAGGACACTCCGGTGTCCCTTCCAAAGTGTCCCCAAGTCCCTGTGGCCCATCTCTGGTGTCCCTGTGTCCCCTCCCTGCTGTCCCCAAGTCCCTGTGGCCCCTCTCTGGTGTCCCCATGTCCCCTCCCCGCTGTCCCAGCCCCTCGTGCTGCCATCCCCAGTGTCCCCTCTGTCCCCACCCACCATCCCTGGTGTCCCTGCTGTCCCAGCCCCGCTGTCCCCTTTGTCCCCACCGTCCATCCCCGCTGTCCCCAGTGCCACCCCCGCTGTCCCCCGTGCCATCCCCGCTGTCCCCACCGTCCATCCCCACTGTCCTCCGTGCCATCCCCACTGTCCCCATCACCCACCCCCGCTGTCCCCAGTGCCATCCCCTCTGTCCCCAGTGCCATCCCCACTGTCCCCAGTGCCATCCCCGCTGTCCCCTCTGTCCCCAGTGCCATCCCCGCTGTCCCAGTGCCATCCCCGCTGTCCCCTCTGTCCCAGTGCCATCCCCTCTGTCCCCACCGTCCATCCCCGCTGTCCCAGTGCCACCCCCGCTGTCCCCCGTGCCATCCCCGCTGTCCCCATCACCCACCCCGCTGTCCCATGCATCCCTCTGTCCCCAGTGCCATCCCACTGTCCCCAGTGCCATCCCCGCTGTCCCCTCTGTCCCCAGTGCCATCCCCGCTGTCCCCACCTGCCATCCCCGCTGTCGCCACCGCCCATCCCCGCTGTCCCCAGAGCCACCCCCGCTGTCCCCCGTGCCATCCCCGCTGTCCCCGCTGTCCCCAGTGCCACCCCCGCTGTCCCCATCACCCATCCCCGCTGTCCCCGCTGTCCCCATCGCCATCCCCGCTGTCCCCGGTGCCACCCCCGCTGTCCCCGCCGGTGTCACCTGCACGGTGACCAGCACGATCTTGGCCAGCTGCAGCCCGAGCTTCACGGGCCGCCGCCCGCGGGCCCGGTACTTGTCACAGGGGCTCATGAAGAAATACTTGAGGCGCCGCCGCAGCTCTTCTTCCTCATCCTCCTCTTCCTCTTCCTCATCCTCCTGTCCCGGTACCGGTACCGGCACCGGCGCCGCCTCGGCCGTGCCGTACCCGGGGCCGCGGCTCAGCAGCCGCTCGGTCTCTGGGGACACCGGACGGTGGCACCTCGGTCCGGTGTCACCCCCTCGGTCCGGTGTCCCCCCTGCTCGGTGTCACCTCCTCTCCCGGTGTCCCCTGTCCCCGTTAACCGCTCCGGTCCGGACTCCCCATCCCCGGTGTCACCGCTGTCCCCGTGTCTCCCCCCGCCCTTCCGATGTCCCCATTGCCCCCTGTCCCCATTAACCCTCCTGCTCGGGCCTCCGGTGTCCCCGAGCCCCGCCCGGTTCCCGGTAATCCCGGCCCCGTGTTCCGCTGCTCCCGTTACCGGATTGTTCCGTACACATTCCCAGCTCCTCCTCCCACTCCCGAAGCCATTCCTGGTCCACATCCTCTGTCCCCATTCCCCATTCCCGGTCCCTGTCCCCGTTCCCCACCCCCGTTCCCGGTCCCCATTCCCGGTCCCGGTCTCCCCTCACCGGAGGCCGCCGCCATCGCTCCGCTCCCCCTCAGCCCTCACGTGACGGGGGAAACAACGCGCTGCTCCCGCCAACCAATCCCAGAGCGCCCTCGCCCCCAGATTTGCATAACCGCGCCCATATGAAGCAAACACTCCCGCTGAGACTCATTTGCATAACCACGCCCATTCAGGCCGGCCCCGCCCACCGCCCGGCCCTGTTCTCTCCCAGTTCCCTCCCAGCGCTCCCAGTAAGAGCGGCACCGGCAGGGAGAGCGCTCCCAGTTGCCTCCCAGTGCTCCCAGTTCCCTCCCAGTGCTCCCAGTTACGCTCCCAGTTCCCTCCCAGCGCTCTCAGTATCGCTCCCATTGAAGACGGAGAGAAGGAGGAGCGAGAGGAAGAGGAGGGACGCAGGAGGAAGGAAAGGAGGAGGAGAAATAGGAGGAGGAGGAGGAAGAGGAGGGACAGAGGAAGAGGAGGAACGGGAGGAAGAGCAGCAGCATCGCCGCCCGGACCCTGCCGGTGAGCGGGGAGGGGGAGCTCGGCCTTACTGGGAGCACTGGGAGGGAACTGGGAGCGCTGGGAGGGAACAGGGAGCGCTGATTTATTATTTTATATTATTCATTATTTATTATTTTTTACGGCTGATTTATTATTTTATGATATATGTTATATTAAAAGAAAATTATAGAGTAAAACTATGTCTATTAATGTATAATAATTAAAATTGTTTTTATTATGTATATTGTAGTAAAAGAAAATTATATAGTAAAGCTATATATATTAATATATATTAATTAAATGATATTTATTATTTTGTGATATATATTGAAAGAAAATTATATATTAAAATTATACATAATAACATATATTTTAATTAAAATTTTAAAGAATATATTAAAAGAAAAGTATACATTAATACTATACTAAAAAATAGAAGAAAGAATTTCATCAGAAGGCCGATTTATTATTTTAATATATATATTTTACGAAAATAAAATTATACATTAAAACCACACTAAAAATAGACAAAAGGAATTCTTTAGAAGGCTGGAAAGGAATAGAAAAGGAATGGAATGATAACAAAAGCTGCTGACCCTGAGAGAATCCGAGCCACCTTCACCGTGATTGGCCATGAATTAAAAACAGCCAGCGCGGCCCAATCCCGGCCGCGCCTGTTGCATTCCGCAGCCGCAGATAATTCTTGTTTATCTTTCCCTCAGAGGCTCCTCGGCCCCGCGGAGGAGGAGGAGGAGGAGGCCGGGAGGAAGAGGAGCCCGGCCCAGGCAGGTGAGGAGGAAGGCAGGGCCCCTTTTAACCCTCTGTGTGCTGGGGCAGCTGCCAGCCCGGCCTGGGGCGGGGGGGGGGGGCAAATGGGAGGTGGGGGCAAATCCCAAATTGTCCATGTGGGGCAAATCCCACCCTGAATTGTGGGGCAAATCCCAAATCCCATCCTGAATTGTGGGGCAAATCCCAAATCCCATCCTGGGATGGGGGCAAATCCTGTCCTGGGATGGGGGCAAACTCCAAATCCCGTCCTGAACTGTGGGGCAAATCCCAAATTGTCCCTGTGGAGCAAGTCCCAAATCCCAAATCCCTTCCTGTCCCTGTGGGGCAAATCCCAAATCCCATCCTGAATTGTGGGGCAAATCCCATCCTGAACTTGTGGGGCAAATCCTGAACCTCATCCTGTGTTTTGGGGCAAACCTCATCCTGAACTTGGGGGGCAAATGCCACATCCCATCCTGAATAGTGGGGCAAATCTCAAATCCCATCCTGAATAGTGGGGCAAATCCCATCCTGGGATGGGGGCAAATCCCAAATTGTCCATGTGGGGCAAATCCGAAATCCCTTCCTGTCCTTGTGGGGCAGGGATGGGATTTGGGATTTGCCCCACAAGTTCAGGATGGGATTTGCCCCACAAGTTCAGGACGGGATTTGGGATTTGCCCCACAAGTTCAGGACAGGATTTGCCCCACACCGAATGCAGGATGGGATTTGATATTTGGGATTTGCCCCACAATTCAGGACGGGATTTGGGATTTGCCCCACAGGGACAAGTTAAGGCTGGGATTTGCCCCACAGTTCAGGATGGGATTTGCCCCACAAGTTCAGGATGGGATTTGGGATTTGCCCCACAAGTTCAGGATGGGATTTGGGATTTGCCCCACAAGTTCAGGATGGGATTTGCCTCACACCAAATTCAGGATGGGATTTGATATTTGGGATTTGCCCCACAATTCAGGACGGGATTTGGGATTTGCCCCACAAGCTCAGGATGCTGTGCCGGTGCTCACAGGGCTCTCATGTTGAGGGAACACTCTCAGGATCTCACTCCAGGTCTCACAAGGCTCATTTATTATTTTATGCTCTATATTCCATTCCAATGAATCTATATTCCATTATTATTTTATTCCATCAAATAATAAATCTTTTACCCCAAAAGAGCAGCAGGAAAGGTTCCACCAGCAGGCTGGCTGAGCCAGGAATAGAAAGGAATGATAACAAAGGCTCTGTCCCTGACTCTCTGTCTGCGATTGGCCATTCATTATAAACATTCATTATAAACATTCATTATAAACATTCATTATAAACATTCATTACAAACATTCATTATCAGCAGGGGCCAATCCCAGCCCCACCTGCTGCATCCCACAGCAGCAGAGAATCAATGTTTGCATTTGGTGCCTGAGGCCCCTCGGCTGCTCAGCAGGAAAAACCCTAAAAAAAGGATTTTTCATTAAAATGTGTCTGTGACAGCGCATGGGCCTGGGAGGCAGCTGGAATAAAAGGGAGCTGTCTCTGCAAAGAGATTTTCCAGGCTGGTTTTACAAGGTTTTACATCCTGTCCTTGTCCTTGTGGGGCAAATCACAAATCCCATCCTGAACGTGTAGGGCAAATCCCAAATCCCATCCTGAACCTGTGGGGCAAATCCCATCCTGAATTGTGGGGCAAATCCCAAATCCCATCCTGTCCTTGTGGGGCAAATCCCAAATCCCATCCTGTCCTTGTGGGGCAAATCCCAAATCCCATCCTGTCCTTGTGGGGCAAATCCCATCCTGTCCTTGTTCTTTGTGGGGCAAATTCCCTCCTATATATCACAAGCACAGGAAGGAATTTGCCCCACAAATTCAGGATGGGATTTGGGATTTGCCCCACAAGGACAGGATGGGATTTGGGATTTGCCCCACAGTTCATGATGGGATTTGCCCCACAAGGACAGGGTGGGAATTGGGATTTGCCCCACAATTCAGGATGGGATTTGCCCCACAGGTTCAGGATGGGATTTGGGATTTGCCCCACAATTCAGGATGGGATTTGCCCCACAGGTTCAGGATGGGATTTGGGATTTGCCCCACAATTCAGGATGGGATTTGGGATTTGCCCTACACGTTCAGGATGGGATTTGGGATTTGCCCCACAAGGACAAGGACAGGATGTAAAACCTTGTAAAACCAGCCTGGAAAATCTCTTTGCAGAGACAACTCCCTTTTATTCCAGCTGCCTCCCAGGCCCATGCGCTGTCACAGACACATTTTAATGAAAAATCCTTTTTTTAGGGTTTTTCCTGCTGAGCAGCCCAGGGGCCTCAGGCACCAAATGCAAACATTGATTCTCTGCTGCTGTGGGATGCAGCAGGTGGGGCTGGGATTGGCCCCTGCTGATAATGAATGTTTGTAATGAATGTTTATAATGAATGGCCAATCGCAGACAGAGAGTCAGGGACAGAGCCTTTGTTATCATTCCTTTCTATTCCTGGCTCAGCCAGCCTGCTGGTGGAACCTTTCCTGCTGCTCTTTTGGGGTAAAAGATTTATCATTTTGTGGAATAAAATAATAATGGAATATAGATTAATTGGAATGGAATATAGAGCATAAAATATTAAATGAGCCTTGTGAGACCTGGAGTGAGATCCTGAGAGTGTTCCCTCAACATGAGAGCCCTGCGATCACCGGCACAGCATCCTGAGCTTGTGGGGCAAATCCCAAATCATCCATCCTGAATTTGTGTGGGGCAAATCCCAATTAATTGGCAAATCCCAATCCACCTGAATTGTGGGGCAAATCCCATCCTGAATTGTGGGGCAAATCCCAAATCCCAACCTCAATTTGTGGGGCAAATCCCAAATCCCATCGTGAACTTGTGGGGCAAATCCCATCATGACTGTGGATTCCAACCTTAACTTTCCGTGGGGCAAATCCCAAATCCCTCCTGAATTGTGGGGCAAATCCCAATCCATTGAACTGTGGGGAAATCCACCGTGTCCTTGTCCCTGGGCAATCCCATCTTCTGTCCCATGGGGGCAAATCCCAATCCGTCCTGTCCGTGGGGGCAAATCCCATCGTGTCCTTGTCCCACGGGAGGCAAATCCCATCGTGTCCTTGTCCCCATGGGGCAAATCCCATCGTGTCCTTGTTCCCGTGGGGGCAAATCCCATCGTGTCCTTGTCCTTGCTCCCCCGAGCAGGAGCTGAGCATGGAGAGCAGCGAGGAGCCGGAGGCAGAGGCCGTTTGGAGCGGCTCCACGGCTCGGCAGGGAGAAGCCAACGGGGAGGAGAAGCCGCGGAGATCCCTGAGCAGGAGGGGCTGCAAAGGCAGAGCGCGGGGATCCGAGGGGGAAAGAGCCAGCCTGGGCCATGGAGGGGCTCAGAGATCCGAGCTGGGGCCCCGTGAGCAGCTCCAGGGAGGGGAGGAGAAGCCCCACAAGTGCTCCGGGTGTGGGAAGAGCTTCAAGAGGAGATTGAACTTTATCAAGCATTGCAGAATCCACACCGGAGAACAACTGGGATCTGAGGAGGAAAAACCCAGCCTGGAGCAGGGTCAGAGCTCAGAGCTGGGGCTCCATGAGCAGCTCCAGGATGAGATGGAGAAGCCCCACAAGTGCTCCGAGTGTGGGAAGAGCTTCAGGTGGAGCTCGTCCCTGAGCAAGCATCGCAGAATCCACAAGGGGCAGCAGGTGGGGTCTGAGGGGGACAAACCCACCCTGGACCAGGGTCAGGGATCAGAGCTGGGGCTCCATGAGCAGCTCCAGGAGAAGCCCCACACGTGCTGCGAGTGTGGGAAGAGCTTCAGGTTGAGATCCTGCCTGATTATCCACCAGAGGATCCACACGGGTGGACAGCTGAGATCTGAAGGAGAAAAACCCAACTTGGACCATGGTGGTGGTCAGAGATCAGAGCTGGAGGTCCATGAGCAGCTCCAGGATGAGGAGAAACCTCCCAAGTTCTTGGAATGGGAGAAGAGCTTCATGCTGAGCTCCCACCTGATTGAACACCTGAAGAACCAGACGGAGCAACAGCTGAGATTCGAGGGAGAAAAACCCAACCTGGGTTATGGAGGTGCTCAGATATCAGAGGTGGAGGTCCATGAGCAGCTCCAAGATGAGGAGAAGCCCCACAGGTGCTCGGAATGTGGGGAGATCTTCACGCTGAGTTCCCACCTGATGGAACACCTGAAGAACCACACAGAGCAGCAGGTGAGATCCGAGGGGGACAAACCCAGCCTGGACCAGGGAGGTGAGCAGAGCTTGGAGCTGGGGCTCCATGAGCAGCTCCAGGGTGGGGAGGAGAAGCCCCACAGGTGCTCGGAGTGTGGGAAGATCTTCAGGTGGAGAGCCAACCTGGTCCGCCACCTCAGAATCCACACGGGAGAACGTCCCTACCAGTGTGGGGTGTGTGGGAAGAGCTTCAGCCAGAATTCCAACCTGACTGTCCACCTCAAAATCCACACGGGGCAACAGGTGGGGTCCGGGGGGGACAAACCCACCCTGGAGCAGGGTCAGAGCTCAGAGCCGGGGCTCCACGAGGAGCTCCAGAATGGGGAGAAGAAGTCCCACAAGTGCTCCGAGTGTGGGAAGATCTTCAGGTGGAGGTCCAACCTGATCCGCCACCGCAGGATGCACACTGGGGAGAGGCCCTACGTGTGTGGGCACTGCGGGAAGGGCTTCACCCAGAAAGCCCACGTGATGGAGCACCAGAAGATCCACGTGGGGCCACAGCTGGGCGGAAAACCAACCCTGGGTCGTGAAGGGGCTCAGGGATCAGAGCTTGGGGTCCACGAGCAGCTCCAGGTTGGGGAGGAGAAGCCCCACAAGTGCTCCGAGTGTGGGAAGAGCTTCAGGTGGAGATCCAAAATGATGAGGCATTTCAGAACCCACACGGGGGGACAGCTGAGATCTGAGGGGGAAAAACCCACCCTGGGTGAGGGATCGGAGCTGGGGGTCCAAGAGCAGCTCCAGGATGGGGAGGAGAAGCCCCACAAGTGCTCGGAGTGTGGGAAGAGCTTCTGGAAGAGCTCCAACCTGACCCGCCACCTCAGAATCCACACGGGAGAGCGGCCCTACGTGTGTGGGGTGTGTGGGAAGAGCTTCACCCAGAAAACCCACCTGAGTGACCACCAGAAGGTCCACACTGGGCAACAGCTGGGCGGAAATCCAACCCCGGCTCATGAAGGGGGTCAGATAGTGATGGTGGTGGTCCAAGAGCAGCTCCAAGATGGGGAGAAGAAGCCCCACAAGTGCTCGGAGTGCGGGAAGAGCTTCAGGAAGAGAGCCAACCTGATGGAGCACAGCAGGGTCCACACCGGGGAGAAGCCCTACAAGTGTGGGGAGTGTGGGGAGAGCTTCAGCTGGAGCTCGCAGCTCATCCGCCACCAGAGGGTGACCCACACCGGCGAGAGACCTTACCCGTGCCAGTTCTGCGCCAAGAGCTTCACCTGCAAGTCCCACCTGACCAGCCACCTGAGGACCCACACCGGGGAGAAGCCCTACGAGTGCGACCAGTGCCAGAAGAAGTTCCAGAGCAGCTCCTCGCTCGTCGTCCACCAGCGCTCGCACACGGGCGAGCGGCCGTTCCGGTGCCCCGAGTGCGGCGTGGGCTTCAAGGAGAACTCGGCCCTCGTCCGGCACCGCCGCACCCACACCGGGGAGAGGCCCTACGGGTGCGAGCAGTGCCAGAGCTCCTTCCCGACCCGCTCGCTGCTGGCGGAGCACCAGCGCATCCACACCGGGGAGAAACCGTTCCGCTGCGACGACTGCGGCAAGGGCTTCAGGCAAAAGTCCAGCCTGGTCAAGCACCGGAGGATCCACACCGGGGAGAGGCCGTACGTGTGCGGGCAGTGCGGGAAGAGCTTCACGCAGAGCTCCAACCTGTTTGCGCACCAGAGGAGCCACGCGGAGCGGCCCTACGAGTGCGAGTACTGCTGGAGGAGCTTCTCGCAGAGCTCCAGCCTGATCATCCACCAGAAGTGCCACACGCAGGTGAGGCCCTACGAGTGCAGGAAGTGCGGGAAGAGCTTCACCACCAAGTCCTGCCTCCTCACCCACCGCATGATCCACACCGGGGAACGGCCCTACGAGTGTGGGGAGTGCGGGAAGGGCTTCATGTCCAAGTCCCACCTGGTTTACCACCAGAGGATGCACAGCGGGGAGAAACCCTACGAGTGTGAGCAGTGCAAGAAGAGGTTCCTGACCAGCTCGCACCTCCTCAGCCACAAGCTGACGCACACCGGGGAGAGGCCGTTCCGCTGTTACGCTTGCGGGAGGGGATTCAGGCAAAGGTCCAAGCTGGTCACGCACCGGTGCAGCCGCAGCAGGAAGACGCCGTTCCAGTGTCCCCAGTGTGGGAAGAGCTTCAGCACGAACGCCCACATGACCAGACACCTGCAGACCCAGCACTGAGGTGGGAAGAGCTCCGTGCTCTGCTCCAGCACACGGGAGGATCTGCTCTGGATGGTGCCCAGGTGGGGCAGAGCCCAGGTGATTCATGTTTGAAGCACACCTGGCTGAGGGCTCCACATCCTCCTGGATCCCCGTGGCCTGGATGTTCTTTTTATTTCTCTTTATCCTTTCTAAACACAAATCTGGGGTTAATATTAAAATATGGAACTAAAACAAGCATGGGAACATGGCGGGGTCTTCCAGGGCATGAGGGGGAGGCTGGGTCTGAGGGAGTTCTCTATCTGGTTGCCATTCCCGAATCCTCTGTGCTTTTCCACTAATATTATTACAGTCCCCAATTCCCATTTCTCTGTTTCCTGTCCCGTTCCCATTTTCTGATTGCTGATCACAGTCCCAGTCCAGTATTCACGGTCCATTTAAACAAAATGTGTCACGGACATATTTCCTTAAAAAATCCTTTCCTTAGGATCTTATGCTCCTGAGAAGCTGAGAGGCCTCTGAAATTAAACTATCAACACTAAGTATCTGCTGCTGTGGATTGCAGCAATTTCATCCTTACATGGTCTAATCTGGTTGTTTTTAATTAATGGACAATCAAAGCTCAGCTGTCTCAGACTCTCTGGTCACTCACAAGATTTTCTTATCATTCTTTTCCATTATTTTCTAGCTTTCTGATGAAATCCTTTTGTCTATTCATTTAGTATAATTTTAATATAGCATTATCTTTTAATATCATATATCAACAATAAAATAATAAATCAGCTTTCTCAAAATAAAAAGAGGGAGTCAAAATTTTAATCTCTTGCCTCGTCTTGAGACCCCTGAGACCACCACAGGGTCCCTTTTCCGTTCCCGGTCCCCATTCCCATTCCCGATTCCCCGTTCACGCCATGACGTCACCGAGAAAATCCTGCGCTCCTCCCTCCCACCAATCCCAGCGCGCGATCGCGCTCTAATTTGCATAACCACGCCCCCACCCCACCTGCTTTTGGGGCCGGCGCTGCCCGGGCCGGACTCGGACCTGAGGAGGAGCGGGAGGAGGAGGAGGGGGAGAAGGAGGAGGAGGACGGAGAAAGGAAGAGGAGGGACAACGAAACAGAAACACCGGGGGGAAGAGGCGCCCGAACCCCACGCGGTTCCCCCGCTCCGGCCGCAGCTGCCCCGGCCCCGCCGGCATCGCCGCCCGGAGCCCGCAGGTGAGCGGAGAGGGGGAGCTCGGCCCGACCCCATCGCGGGGGGCTCCGGGAGGGTTTTTGGGGGGCAGGGAGGCAAATCCCATCGTGTCCTTGTCCCCGTGGGGGCAAATCCCATTCGTCCCGGGGTCCCTTGTCCTTGTCTGCCCCCCGAGCAGGAGCTGAGCATGGAGAGCAGCGAGGAGCCGGAGGCAGAGGCCGTTTGGAGCGGCTCCACGGCTCGGCAGGGAGAAGCCAACGGGGAGGAGAAGCCGCGGAGATCCCTGAGCAGGAGGGGCTGCAAAGGCAGAGCGCGGGGATCCGAGGGGGAAAGAGCCAGCCTGGGCCATGGAGGGGCTCAGAGATCCGAGCTGGGGCCCCGTGAGCAGCTCCAGGGAGGGGAGGAGAAGCCCCACAAGTGCTGGGAATGTGGGAGGAGCTTCAGGTGTAGGTCCAAACTGACTGTGCACCTGAGGAGTCACACGGGGGAACGGCCGTATGTGTGTGACCAGTGCCAGAAGAGGTTTATGAGCAGTGGTGATCTCGTGGTGCACCAGCGCTCACACACGGACGAGAGGCCCTTCCAGTGCCCCGACTGCGGGAAGGGCTTCAAAACCGTCTCTAACCTCAAGCGGCACTGGCGCATCCACATCGGGGAGAGGCCCTACGAGTGTGATCAGTGCAATAAGAGGTTCCTGAGCAGCTCCCATCTCCTCCGTCACCAGCTCATTCACACTGAGGAGAGGCCGTTCCACTGCCGTGACTGCGGGCAGGGCTTTAAACAGAACTCTGCCCTGATCACCCACCGGCGCATCCACACCGGGGAGAGACCCCACGAGTGTCCCCAGTGTGGGAAGGGATTCACAGACAGCTCCCATCTGACTGTCCACCTGAGGAGCCACACGGGGGAGAGGCCCTATGAGTGTGAGCAGTGCAATAAGAGGTTTTGCACCTCGTCTGATCTCCTCAAGCACCAGCGCATCCACACGGATGAGAGGCCCTTCCGCTGTCCCGAATGTGGGGTGGGATTCAAGGAGAACTCAACTTTGGTCAGACACAGGAGGATCCACACCGGGGAGAGACCCCACAGGTGTCCCCAGTGTGGGAAGAGCTTTTCTCAAATTTCCAGCTTGACCAGACACCAGAAGAGGCAGCACTGAGGGCAGCCCTGGGTGGGAAGAGCTCCGTGCGCTGCTCCAGCTCCATCCCACACGGGAGGATCTGTGCTGGATCATCCCCAGTGAGCCCAGGTGGGCAGAGCCCCCTTGACTCCTGCTTGAAGAACACCTGGCTGGGGGCTCCACATCCTCCTGGCTCCCGTGGATTTTCTTTTTATTTCTCCTTGTCATTTTTATACACTTTTCTAAATATGAGGTTAACAATAAAGACATTGAACCAAGACGAGGATGTGGACATGGGAGGATCTTCCAGGGGGTGAGGGGTATGCTGGGCCAGAGGGAGTTGAGAGTTCCTGGGACAGATTTGGGGCTTCCTTAGGACTCTGGGAACCCCACGGTCCCCATTCCCTGTCCCCATTCCCATTCCCGCTCCTTATCCCCAATCTGTCTCCCTAATACTGGTCCCCATTCCTGGTCCCTGTCCTCAATACTTGTCCACATTCCCTGACCCCATGCTCTTTTTGGATTCCCGTTCCCCATGCCGCTTCCCCATTCCCGATCCCGAATCGCTCTCCATGTCCGCATTCGCATTCCTTGTCCCGATTCCGGGTCCCCATGCCCGGTCCGCTCTCTCCGGACGCTCCAAGTCCCTCCCCCGACCATGACGTCACCGAGCATACCCCGAGCTCCTCCCCTTCACCAATCCCAGCGCGCAATCGCTCAGGGATTTGCATAACCACGCCCTCGCTCACTGCCTGCTTTTGGGTCCCGGCGCTGCCCGGTCCGGACTGCGAGCGGAGGACGAGCGGGAGGAAGAGGAGCGGGAGAAGAAGGAGGAGGAAGAGGAGGGACAAAGGAAGAGGAGGGACAAAAAAACAGGAAAACCGGGAGGACGAGGCGCCCGAACACCGCGCGGTTCCCGCGCTCCGGCCGCAGCTGCCCCGGCCCCGCCAGCATCGCCGCCCGGAGCCCGCAGGTGAGCGGAGAGGGGGAGCTGGGCCCGACCCCATCGCGGGGGGCTCCGGGAGGGTTTTTGTGGGGGGCAGGGAAGGCAAATCCCATCGTGTCCTTGTCCCCGTGGGGGCAAATCCCATCGTGTCCTTGTCCCCACGGGGGCAAATCCCATCGTGTCCTTGTCCTTGCTGCCCCCGAGCAGGAGCTGAGCATGGAGAGCAGCGAGGAGCCGGTGGCAGAGGCCGTTTGGAGCGGCTCCACGGCTCGGCAGGGAGAAGCCAACGGGGAGGAGAAGCCGCGGAGATCCCTGAGCAGGAGGGGCTGCAAAGGCAGAGCGCGGGGATCCGAGGGGGAAAGAGCCAGCCTGGGCCATGGAGGGGCTCAGAGATCCGAGCTGGGGCCCCGTGAGCAGCTCCAGGGAGGGGAGGAGAAGCCCCACAAGTGCTCCGAGTGTGGGAAGAGCTTCAAGAGGAGATCCTGCCTGATTGTGCACCAGAGAACCCACACGGGATCTGAGGGGGAAAAACCCAGCCTGGAGCAGGTCAGAGCTCAGAGCTGGGGGTCCAAGAGCAGCTCCAGGGTGGGGAGGAGAAGCCCCCAAAAGTGCTCCGAGTGTGGGAAGAGCTTCAACCGAGCCTCCGACTGCATTGCCAGAAGGACCACACGGGGGAGCGACCGTACCAAGTGTACCAGTGCCAGAAGAGGTTTAGGAGCCGCTCTGAACTCGTGGGGCACCAGCGCTCACACACGGACGAGAGGCCCTTCCAGTGCCCGACTGTCGGGAAGGCTTCAAAAGACGTCATCCACCCTAACAGGCACCGTGCGATCCACACCGGGAGAGGCCCTACGAGTGTGATCAGTGCAGAAGAGGTTTTACAGCCTCCCACTCCTCTTCACCAGCTCATCCACACCGGACGAGGCCTTCCACTGCCGGACTGCGGGAGAGCTCAGATGCAACCCCCCTCAACGGCACCGGCGATCCACACCGGGAGAGACCCACGTGTCCCAGTGGGGGAAGGGTTCCCACAGCAGCTCCAATCGACTGTCCACTGAGGAGCACACGGGAGGGCCCTATAGTGTCCCATGTGGAAAGCTTCATAAAGTCCACCTGTTTCACTGACATCCACACGGGGGAGGCCCTAAATGGATTGGAAGGTTTTTCACCTGTCACCCCTTCACCACGACCACACGGAAAACCCCTTTCCCCGGCCCCGAAGGGGGTTTGGACGGGCCAAAACGCCCCGTCCCCCCCCACCCACCGGGGAGAGCCCTCCAGTCCCCCAGGGGGGAAAGGGTTTCATAAAAAGAGCAATCCGGGGAACCTAAAAGGAGACGAGGAAAAGGGGGTGGGAAGGCTCCCCTGCCCAGCCCCATCCCCCCCAGGAGGCCTGCGGTCTCCCTGAGCCCAGGGGGCAAGGGCCCCCTTGTCCCGGCAAAACCCCGGGGGGGCCCCCCCCTTGGCCCCCCGTGGGATGTCACCATCCAAGATCAAAACCAAATTTGGAGACCCCTTTGAATTTCCCCAGAAAATTTTTTGGGGTTTTTTTCCCTTTTTTTTTCCCTGAGGGGACTGGGCCAGGAGGAGGTGCCGGGGAAGTTTCCCCCTTTTGGGCCCCACCCCAAACCTCCAGGGGGACCAGAGGCCCCCTGCCCTGGGTCCCCCCAGTTCCCCCTTTTTTCCCCGCCCCCCTTTAGGACCCTCTCCCGGTAACCCTTCCCTGGTTAAAGTTTTCCCCCCCAAAAACCCACTGGTTGGCCCAATTTGCCCGTCCCCTTTTTTAAATTGCCCCCAATTCCCTTCCAAAACCCGGCCCGCCCTTTTTCTGTTCCGTTTTAAAATTTCCCCACCAAACCCTGCCCTTCCCCCCCACCCCAGAACCCTTTTCCTTTTCCCCTTTTTCCCCTTCCCACCCGTTTCCAAACATAAGCCCCCCTGACCCAACCCGTGGGAAAGCCCCTTTTTTAAAAAAAAAGGTTCGGCTTTTTAAAAAAACCCTTTCCTTAGGTTTTTTCCCCGAGAAGGATCCCTAAAAAACTTAAAAAAAAATTTCTGGGCGGGGAATCAGTTTTCTTTAAATTTTCAGTGGGGGTTTTTATGAAGGACCTCACTTTTGTTCAAATTTTTACCCGGATTTTTGCATTTTTCAATTTTTTCTTTCAGAAATTTAGTTTTTATTCTTTTTTCCCAAAGTTTTTTTTTTTATGCAGAAACAAAAAAAATAAATTTTTT
Source organism: Zonotrichia leucophrys gambelii (assembly GCF_028769735.1). Taxonomy (NCBI): domain Eukaryota; kingdom Metazoa; phylum Chordata; class Aves; order Passeriformes; family Passerellidae; genus Zonotrichia; species Zonotrichia leucophrys. Next base: position 6,269 of record NW_026992515.1, on the reverse strand, counting down.
TTGAAAAAAAAAGGGGGGGTTTTTTCCCCCTTTTTTTTTGGCCCCTGGCCCCCGGGCCCCTTTCCCCGGCCCCATTTCCCATTGCGGTCCCCCACCCCGATGCCCCAAGCCCCCTTTTTCCCTCCCCCCAATCGCCCATCGTCTCATTTGTCCCCCGCCCTTTTCCCCCCTTTTGGGGGCCCCTCCCGGGGGGCCAAAAAAGGGGGCAAAAAAAGGGGGGGAAAAGGGGGCAAAAAAACCGGGGGGGGCAGGAAAAAAAACCGGGGGAGGAAAAAAACTTCCCCCTGGGACTCCCCGGGGCCCCCCGGAAACCCCCCCAATACGGGAAAGGGGGATTTTGGGCCCAAATCGCGGGGGGGGGGGTTTTTTGGGGAAAGGGGGGCCCTTCCCATTTTCCCCCCCGGGGGGGAAAAATTCTTTTTCACGGGGGAAAATCCTCTTTCCTTTCCCATAAAATCCAGGGTCTTGTTTTCCCCCCCCAGAAGTTAGCTGGGAAAAAAACCTGACAACTTTTGGGGGCCCCGGGGGCCCGGGAAAACCCCAAGGGGGGGGCCCGGGATCCTCAACCCCAAACCCCCCGGGGATGGGGGGGGGGAAAAACCGCCCCCATAGGCCGGCCCGAGGGGGGCCCCCCGTGGCACCCGGGGTGGGGGGGGGCCCCCGGCCCGAGGGGAAAGAAGGGGGGTTAAAAAAAGGGGGGAAAATGGGAAAGGAGGTCGAAGACGAGGACCCAACCCAGCTTTTTCCCCCCGGCTTCCCCAAGGGAGGCCCCCGCGCCGTTGGGAAAGGGGGGGAAAGGGGGGGGTGGGTGGGGGGGGGGGAAAGGGGGGGGGGGGGAAAAGGGGGGGGGGGGGGAAGGGGGGAAGGGGGGAAGAGGGGGGGGGGGGGGGGGGGGGGGGGGGGAAGGGGGAGGCCGGGAGGGTTCCAGGCCGGCGGGGATCCAGGGGGAAAAAAGCCGCCGGGCCTGGGGCAAAGGGGGGGCCGGCAGGGCCCGGGGGGGGAGGGGGAAAAAGCCCCGGGGCCTGGAGGGGAGAGTCCAGCGGGGCCCCTGAAACCCAGGGGCCCCTTGAGGGGGGGGGGGAGGGAGGGCCCCCCCAATAAAAAAGGGGGGCTCCCTTAAAGTTGGGGGGGAAAAGGGCCCCAGGTGGAGATCAAAAACTGAGCCATGGGGGGCACCGGGGAAACCCGGGGCGTCCATCGATTTTAACCCTCCCAATGTTCCCCACCGGGGGATTCACACCCAAAAAGGCCCCTTTTGTCCCCATGTGGGAAAAGGTTACAAAATCCCGCCCGCTCCCCCGGAACCACACGGGGAGAAGCCCATGGTGTGGGGTTGGGGAAGTTTTCCCCTCCACTTTTTATCCACCGGGACCCCAAAGGGGGGGCCCTCGGTGTCATGGAAGGTTTTTGGGATTTACCCGGTCACCAGCGTCCCCACCGGGAAAAGGCCCCTTGTGGATTTGGGGGGGCTTAAAAGCCCCCTTTTAAACCCCAAAACCCCCGGGGAACACGGGGAAGGGTCAGGTTCTGAGAAAATTTAATCCCCCCTCCTCGCAAGCCTTCCCACCGGGAGGGGAGCCCCCCGGGGGGCCCTTTAAACAACCCCACCCCCCAAAACCGGTTTCCCAGGGGGGGCCCCACGGGTCCCCCCTGTGGGAGGGTTGGGACCCCCGGGGGCCCCCTGAGGGGCCAAAGGGGAGAACCCCCCCTTTTTTTAAATTGGGGGAAAGGGTTCCCATTTCCCAGAGGACCCCAAAGGGGGGCCCACGGGGGGCCCCGGGTTTTTGGGAAGACTCCCCGGGCCGCTCCCCCCAACCCACCCCGGAGGGTTTGGGTGTGGAACCCCAGAAAAACCCCGGGAAAAAAAGGGCCCCCCCCCCCCGGTATCCCAGGGGGAGGGGCCCGGTCCCCGGCGGGGGCCCCCCCTGGCAGTGTCCCCACGTCCTCCCGTCCTGGTTCCTGCTGTCCCCTGTCCAGGATCCTGCTCTCATCCGAGTCCAGATCCCATTCCTGGTTCAATACTTGTCCCTGTCCCATATTCTCTATCTGGATGCCATTCCCGTATTCCCTGTCCTGTTCCCCTTTTCCTATTCCAGTCCCCAATTCCCATTTCTCTATTCCCTGTCCCGTTCCCATTTTCTGATTCCTGATCCCAATCCCAGCCCCTCTCCTGTATTCCCAGTCCAGTATTCACGCTCCTGTCACAGATATATTTTATTAAAATATTTTTTCCTTAGGATCTTTTTCTCTTTAGAAGCTGAGAGACCTCAAGAACGAAATTTAAACACTAATTATCTGGTGCTGTGGAATGCAGCAATTTCATCTTTGATTGGTCTCATGTGGTTGTTTGTAATTAATGGCCAGTCAAAGCTCAGCTGTCTCAGACTCTCTGGTCACTCACAAGATTTTATTATCATTCCTTTCAAGCCTTAATATGAAATCCTATTCTCTATTCTTTATTAGTGTTTTAACATAGTATTTTCTTCTAATATAGTATATCAATAATAAAATAATAAATGAGCTTTCTGAAAATAAAAACACGGAGTCAAAACTTTAATCTCTTCCCCCATCCTGGGAGCCCTGAGAACACAACAGGGTCCCTTTTCCTTCCTGGTCCCTGTCCCCATTCCTGGTCCCGATTCCCGGTCCCGGTCCCAGCCATGACGTCACCCAGCAAACCCTGCGCTCCTCCCTCCCACCAATCCCAGCGCGCGATCGCTCTGGTATTTGCATAACCACGCCCTCGCTCCCCGCCTGCTTTTGGGTGCCGGCGCTGCCCGGGCCGGACTCGGAGCGGAGGAGGAGCGGGAGGAAGAGGAGGGGGAGGAGGGGGAAGAGGAGGGACAAAGGAAGAGGAGGGACAAAGGAACAGGAACACCGGGAGGAAGAGGCGCCCGAAATCCGCGCGGTTCCCGCGCTCCGGCCGCAGCTGCCCCGGCCCCGCCGGCATCGCCGCCCGGAGCCCGCAGGTGAGCGGAGAGGGGGAGCTGGGCCCGACCCCATCGCGGGGGGCTCCGGGAGGGTTTTTGTGGGGCAGGGGAGGCAAATCCCATCGTGTCCTTGTCCCCATGGGGTAAATCCCATCGTGTCCTTGTCCTCGTGGGGGTAAATCCCATCGTGTCCTTGTCCCCACGGGGGCAAATCCCATCGTGTCCTTGTCCCCACGGGGGCAAATCCCATCGTAACCTTTTCCCCACGGGGGCAAATCCCATCGTGTCCTTGTCCTTGCTCCCCCCGAGCAGGAGCTGAGCATGGAGAGCAGCGAGGAGCCGGTGGCAGAGGCCGTTTGGAGCGGCTCCACGGCTCGGCAGGGAGAAGCCAACGGGGAGGAGAAGCCGCGGAGATCCCTGAGCAGGAGGGGCTGCAAAGGCAGAGCGCGGGGATCCGAGGGGGAAAGAGCCAGCCTGGGCCATGGAGGGGCTCAGAGATCCGAGCTGGGGCCCATGAGCAGCTCCAGGGTGGGAGGAGAAGCCCCACAAGTGCTCCGAGTGTGGGAAGAGCTTCAAGCGGAGATCCTGCCTGATTGTGCACCAGAGAACCCACACGGGATCTGAGGGGGAAAAACCCAGCCTGGAGCAGGGTCAGAGCTCAGAGCTGGGGGTCCATGAGCAGCTCCAGGGTGGGGAGGAGAAGCCCCACAAGTGCTCCGAGTGTGGGAAGGCCTTCACCTTGAGCTCCCACCTCATTGTCCACCACAGGAGCCACACAGGGGAACGACCCTACGAGTGTGACCAGTGCAAGAAGAGGTTTAGGAGCAGCTCTGATCTCCTGGTGCACCAGCGCTCACACACGGACGAGAGGCCCTTCCAGTGCCCCGACTGGGGGGGGCCAAAAAAGGTTTCCCCCAAAAGAGGGCCCACACCCCCCACATTCCCCGGGGGAAACTTCAAGGGGCACCCCTATGCCCCCCAAAACCCCGGGAGAGGCCCCCCCAAAGGGGTTTGACGCCCCCCTTGCGGACCTGGGGCCACCGGGGAAGGCCCTACAAGTGTGATCAGTGCCAAAGGCTTTACACCTCGTCTGAACTCCTCCTTCACCAGCGCATCCACAGGGACGAAGGCCCTTCCGCTGTCCCGATTGTGGGGTGGGATTCAAGCACAACTTGACCCTTCATTGCCCACCGCGCATCCACACTGGGGAGAGACCCTACCAGTGTCCCCATGTGGGAAGAGCTTCAGAGCGAGCTGGCACCTGTCTGTCCACCTGAGGAGCATCCCACACGGGGAGAGGCCCTATGAGTGTCCCCAGTGTGGGAAGAGGTTCATCCAGAGCTCCAGGCTGACTGTCCACCTCAGAACCACACGGGGGAGAGGCCCTTCAATTTGTGATCAGTTGCCAGAAGGGCTTTTTACACCTCGTCTGATCTCCCCCAACACCAGCGCATCCACACGGAGAGAAACCTTTCCGTGTCCCGATTGTGGGGTGGGATTCAAACACAAGTCCGCCCTGATCACCCACCGGCGCATCCACACTGGGGAGGGACCCCACGAGTGTCCCCAGTGTGGGAAGGGCTTCAGAGCAAGGTCCTACCTGACTGCCCACCTGAGGAGCCACACCGGGGAGAGGCCCTATGAGTGTGATCAGTGCCAGAAGAGGTTCCTGAGGAGCTCCCATCTCCTCCAGCACCAGCTCATTCACACCGAGGAGAGGCCGTTCCACTGCCGTGACTGTGGGCAGAGCTTCAGGCGCAAGGAGGCTCTGATCACCCACCGGCGCATCCACACTGGGGAGAGACCCCACGAGTGTCCCCAGTGTGGGAAGAGCTTCAGGGCGAGCTCCAGCCTGACTGCCCACCTGAGGAGCCACACCGGGGAGAGGCCCTATGAGTGTGGGGAGTGCGGGAAGAGCTACACGTCCAAGTCCCACCTGATTTACCACCAGAGGAGCCACACAGGGGAACGACCCTACGAGTGTGATCAGTGCCAGAAGAGGTTTATGAGCAGTGGTGATCTCGTGGTGCACCAGCGCTCACACACGGACGAGAGGCCCTTCCAGTGCCCCGACTGCGGGATGGCCTTCAAAAGCGTCTCAAACCTCAACACACACCGACGCATCCACACCGGGGAGAGGCCGTACGAGTGTGGTCAGTGCAGGAAACGGTTTCGGAGCAGCTCCGATCTCCTCAGTCACCAGCTCATTCACAGCGAGGAGAGGCCGTTCCACTGCCGTGAGTGCGGGAAGGGCTTCAGGCACAACTCTGCCCTCAACAAGCACCGGCGCATCCACACCGGGGAGAGACCCTACAAGTGTCCCCAGTGTGGGAAGGGCTTCATAGACAGCTCCAGCCTGACTGTCCACCTCAGAAGCCACACTGGGGAGAGGCCCTACAAGTGTGATCAGTGCCAGAAGGGCTTTTACACCTCGTCTGAACTCCTCCTTCACCAGCGCATCCACACGGACGAGAGGCCCTTCCGCTGTCCCGATTGTGGGGTGGGATTCAGGCACAACTCTGCCCTCATCGTCCACCGGCGCATCCACACTGGGGAGAGACCCTACCAGTGTCCCCAGTGTGGGAAGAGCTTCACCACGAGTGGCACCATGACCAGACACCAGAAGAGCCAGCACTGAGGGCAGCCCTGGGTGGGAAGAGCTCCGTGCGCTGCTCCAGCTCCATCTCACACGGGAGGGTCTGCCCTGGATGGTCCCCAGTGAACCCAGGTAGGAGGAACCCTCTTGATCCTTGTTTGGAGGACACCTGGCTGGGGGCTCCACATCCTCCTGGCTCCCCGTGGTCACCTGAATTTATCTGCAGTCGAAGATCAGAAATCCATTGTGGAGAGCACATTTGTCAACGTTCTGATATCAAAAGTTTTTATCTGTTATTTTTTCTGTCATTTTTTACAACCTGTGGTGGCCTTCAGCAACACTAGATAGGCTTGGATGTCTTCTCCACCGTGGGAGGATCTGCCCTGGATGGTCCCCAGTGAGCCCAGGGGGGCAGTATTAAAGACGTTGAACTGAAACAAGGGTGGGCATGAGGGGGATGCTGGGTGCATGGAGTTGAAGGTGCCTGGGACAGATTTGGGGGCTCCTCAGGGCTTTGGGCACCCCAGGCCCAGCAGCTCCATCTGGGGCAGCAGATCAAGGACCCCCTGCCCTGGCAGTGTCCCCACGTGCTCCCGTCCTGGTTCCTGCTGTCCCCTGTCCAGGATCCTGCTCTCATCCGAGTCCAGATCCCATTCCTGGTTTAATACTTGTCCCTGTCCCATATTCTCTATCAGGTTGCCATTCCCGTATTCCCTGTCCTGTTCCCCTTTTCCTATTCCAGT